>NW_027181719.1:45000-62500 GCF_028537555.1 Battus philenor
TCGGCAGGACCAACTCGCAAGCGTCCCTCACGGTTTCCACATACCGACCGACCGTGCTGTCCAACGCCCCCTTTTCGGTGATCTGATTCACCTCGGTAGGCGTCAGACAGCGATCCGATAGCAGCCGAGCGACAGTTCGATGGAACTCGCCCCAGTCTGCCCTACGGGTAGTGTACTGCCGTGTGGTCCGCTTGACGTCCGTGCCTTGGGACCTCTCAAACTTCAGATTGAACACAATTGCCCTGTGGTCCGACGAGGATATGTCGTCCACGAGGCTCCAGCCCACCGCTCGGTCGAGCAGGGTGGTCGAGCAAGCAGTAATGTCGACGCGACTGGAGTAATGCTTACCGCCCCGATACGTATCAAACGTCGGCTCAGACCCCTGGTTCAACACGTGCACTCCCAGTTGGTCGAGGGCGGCTGCGACCTCCTCCCCCCTTCGGTCCGTGGACCGGCTACCCCACCAGGTGTTATGCGCATTGACGTCGCCACCCAGTACCACGTTGGCTGTCCCCAAGCCCTCCACGGCCGAGCCGATCCGGTCCAGGTATGGTCCGACGGGCGTATTAGGCTCCAGGTAGACGGACACCACCCCTATCTCCCAAGCCCCAGTCCTCAGCCTGGCCGCAGCAACGTTGCCAGACGTGAGTTGGGGACATTGAGTGATATCGATAGTGTCGTCGAATAGCACAATGGCCGCCTTGACAACCTCCCCGTTGCCTCGCGCGACACATTGTACCACCCTTGTCCCTGGGTAGTGCCTCATCTCGCCAATAGCGCCGATATACGGCTCCTGGACCAATGCGAACGCCCAGCCTCTCTTCGGCGCTTCACATATCAGCTCGGCAGTAGCGAGCTTGGACCTTTGCAGGTTTAGCTGCGCCACGCGGTACTGGTGGTGCCCTGCGCGGAGAGTGCGGTGAGTCACCTGGGTGCCCTTAGCAATACGCTACGGACGCCCGTGCTATGGTGTCCCACTTTCTCCGCACAGGACAGTCTTCGTCAAATGCGCCGTGGTCCCACCGGTCTGCCTTAGCTAGTCGGCAGTTCCGGCAGGCGGGAGGTTTCCCGGCTTGCCGATCCGGACACTCGGCGCGTAGGTGCCGGCCACCACAATGGCTGCAGCGGTCTTCGCTCTCCGCGCAATGCCGTTTGGTGTGGCCGTAACCTAGGCACCGAGTGCACTGGACTAGCGGGGAGTGATCATGCACCCGCACTCGCTGGAGGTCCACGTGCATGTAGCCCGCAGCCGTCAGCCGTCCCCAGAGCGCAGGCGACACGCGCATGACCACATGGATCGTCTGCACATTTCGCGCCCTCCTCCTGAACCTTACCTCCGCCCTCTGATCCTCCTCAGAGACGTCGACCAGCAGGTGTTTATTTTGGGTCTTAATGGCCTTTACTATTTCTTCGTTAGTATTATAGGCCATTACGTCTCTGAGCAGAACCAGTGGGTCCTTGTTTTTGACCTCTGCAAGGTTCAGGTCCCTGCCTGCCCTCCTCAGCCCCTCACGCACCCTCTCCAGCTCGACCTCTGAGCCGCAGCCCAGGATGACCCGACCGTCCCGCACCCTGCGGATCCGGTCGACCCTTATGCCGGTCTGGGTGGCGTTTAGAGCTTTCCGTATTTTTCCCAGGACCTGCTCGCCCGTGTCGGTCCCCGACGAGACCGCCACCGAGTGCTTAGGTTCGCACCCCGGTGGCGGTCTTTTTGCCGGGCCGGCCGCCACGCTCGCGTACGTGCCGGGAGGCTTCACTTTTTCTTGTACTTTTGCAGCCACGAGAGACTCCCTCAAGCCCTCCAATTCTTTGGTATTGGCTTCAAGGAGTCTCGCGTGGCTGTCTAATTTCTTAAGGAGCTCGCACTGGCTCGCCGGCAGGGGGTTTGCGGGTGGATCCTTCACATTCTTTGGTATTGGCTTCAAGGAGTCTCGCGTGGCTGTCTAATTTCTTAAGGGGTTCTCTCTCTATGTGCGAGCTCCGCCTCCTTAAACAGTTCGTAGAGCCGATTAATGGCTATTATCACCTGCTCCTTTATTTCCGTTTTTAGGTTGCGCGAGCTGCCCAGGTGCAATTTTGCCTTTGTTAGGCACGCTCGCGCCTCCTTCATCCGGTCCGCGGAAGCCGGTTTGTCCCCTTTCGGGGATTGCCCGGCCGCCGCGGGAGCAGGTGTCGGCTCTACCGCTTTCGGCAACGTACGCGCCCTTACCTTCACGGCCGGCACGACGACACGGGGAGAGGTCCTGGGCTTTTTTACCTGCCCTTCCCACTCCCCCACACTCTTCCGGACGCTTCTAATGGGCGAGGTGCTCACCCTGCACGCCTGGCTGGCGCCTGCCTGGCTCACCTCGCCCGCGTCGGTGGTCTTTGTGGGGGTCCGGTACATTTTAGGGGTAGTCGTCTGTAACTTAAAATTCGTATATAAGTATACGCTTGCTTGTCTTATTATACTATTTGTATAAAGTTATATATAATTTGTGTACTCTTGTAGAATCAATATGTCAATATATAATTTATAGATATGTCAATATATAAAATTTGTTTAACTCTATGTGTCAATTTTTAAATAAAATATAATTTAGTCAACTTAACTCTAGTGCAAAAAGGCTCTTAACCTAAGGCAATAGGGCCACTATTCTATTGCTATTTATACTAATTCTTAAAACTATGGGATAGGTCAAAAAGACCTCACTCCCAGTGGCAGCCGCCGAGTATTTTTATTCCTAATAATTATGCCAGACCTATGTTTATTTACTGGAGGAATTTAACCTCTGTGGTGGGCGGAAAAGAAAAATGTCTACCCACCACTTTTTTATTTTATAAAACTCTTTGTAATTTCTTGTAATACTCGGCGGCTACCTTACTTATACTATGTCCAGCACTCCCGGCTCCCGGCAGCAACCCTCAAACCCTCTGCCTCGCTTAGCAGTGGGTGTCCGGCGTCGTCGAGTGTTTCCAATTGGAAAATTTCCAATTGAAATTCGTTACTTCTTCAATAACTTTTTGGGTTTTTGTCCAAAAATTTTTTGGTTTATATGCTCGCAAAGCTTACGCGAGCGCGCACAAGATAGCAGTTCAGGAAAATGGTGTTACAGCGCTTATTCTCGCGCGGCGGGTCCTTTTTGTTTTATCACTGTTCCGCACTTAATTCGAACTTTTGGTTATTAAAAATCCAATTTAATTCCGATTTTTATAATTTTCACTGATATATGTTCGGTGTTTATAGGCGGATTTTTTGATATATGATTTATTGAATTTTTCACACTAGAACCCACTCAAAACGAATTTAAACTGATTATTTGTGCGTTAAAGCGTTACGGACCGGTGCGTTCGGTTAGGTTAGGTTAGGTTAGGTTAGGTTAGGTTAGGTTAGGTTAGGTTAGGTTAGGTTAGGTTAGGTTAGGTTAGGTTAGGTTAGGTTAGGTTAGGTTAGGTTAGGTTAGGTTAGGTTAGGTTAGGTTAGGTTAGGTTAGGTTAGGTTAGGTTAGGTTAGGTTAGGTTAGGTTAGGTTAGGTTAGGTTAGGTTAGGTTAGGTTAGGTTAGGTTAGGTTAGGTTAGGTTAGGTTAGGTTAGGTTAGGTTAGGTTAGGTTAGGTTAGGTTAGGTTAGGTTAGGTTAGGTTAGGTTAGGTTAGGTTAGGTTAGGTTAGGTTAGGTTAGGTTAGGTTAGGTTAGGTTAGGTTAGGTTAGGTTAGGTTAGGTTAGGTTAGGTTAGGTTAGGTTAGGTTAGGTTAGGTTAGGTTAGGTTAGGTTAGGTTAGGTTAGGTTAGGTTAGGTTAGGTTAGGTTAGGTTAGGTTAGGTTAGGTTAGGTTAGGTTAGGTTAGGTTAGGTTAGGTTAGGTTAGGTTAGGTTAGGTTAGGTTAGGTTAGGTTAGGTTAGGTTAGGTTAGGTTAGGTTAGGTTAGGTTAGGTTAGGTTAGGTTAGGTTAGGTTAGGTTAGGTTAGGTTAGGTTAGGTTAGGTTAGGTTAGGTTAGGTTAGGTTAGGTTAGGTTAGGTTAGGTTAGGTTAGGTTAGGTTAGGTTAGGTTAGGTTAGGTTAGGTTAGGTTAGGTTAGGTTAGGTTAGGTTAGGTTAGGTTAGGTTAGGTTAGGTTAGGTTAGGTTAGGTTAGGTTAGGTTAGGTTAGGTTAGGTTAGGTTAGGTTAGGTTAGGTTAGGTTAGGTTAGGTTAGGTTAGGTTAGGTTAGGTTAGGTTAGGTTAGGTTAGGTTAGGTTAGGTTAGGTTAGGTTAGGTTAGGTTAGGTTAGGTTAGGTTAGGTTAGGTTAGGTTAGGTTAGGTTAGGTTAGGTTAGGTTAGGTTAGGTTAGGTTAGGTTAGGTTAGGTTAGGTTAGGTTAGGTTAGGTTAGGTTAGGTTAGGTTAGGTTAGGTTAGGTTAGGTTAGGTTAGGTTAGGTTAGGTTAGGTTAGGTTAGGTTAGGTTAGGTTAGGTTAGGTTAGGTTAGGTTAGGTTAGGTTAGGTTAGGTTAGGTTAGGTTAGGTTAGGTTAGGTTAGGTTAGGTTAGGTTAGGTTAGGTTAGGTTAGGTTAGGTTAGGTTAGGTTAGGTTAGGTTAGGTTAGGTTAGGTTAGGTTAGGTTAGGTTAGGTTAGGTTAGGTTAGGTTAGGTTAGGTTAGGTTAGGTTAGGTTAGGTTAGGTTAGGTTAGGTTAGGTTAGGTTAGGTTAGGTTAGGTTAGGTTAGGTTAGGTTAGGTTAGGTTAGGTTAGGTTAGGTTAGGTTAGGTTAGGTTAGGTTAGGTTAGGTTAGGTTAGGTTAGGTTAGGTTAGGTTAGGTTAGGTTAGGTTAGGTTAGGTTAGGTTAGGTTAGGTTAGGTTAGGTTAGGTTAGGTTAGGTTAGGTTAGGTTAGGTTAGGTTAGGTTAGGTTAGGTTAGGTTAGGTTAGGTTAGGTTAGGTTAGGTTAGGTTAGGTTAGGTTAGGTTAGGTTAGGTTAGGTTAGGTTAGGTTAGGTTAGGTTAGGTTAGGTTAGGTTAGGTTAGGTTAGGTTAGGTTAGGTTAGGTTAGGTTAGGTTAGGTTAGGTTAGGTTAGGTTAGGTTAGGTTAGGTTAGGTTAGGTTAGGTTAGGTTAGGTTAGGTTAGGTTAGGTTAGGTTAGGTTAGGTTAGGTTAGGTTAGGTTAGGTTAGGTTAGGTTAGGTTAGGTTAGGTTAGGTTAGGTTAGGTTAGGTTAGGTTAGGTTAGGTTAGGTTAGGTTAGGTTAGGTTAGGTTAGGTTAGGTTAGGTTAGGTTAGGTTAGGTTAGGTTAGGTTAGGTTAGGTTAGGTTAGGTTAGGTTAGGTTAGGTTAGGTTAGGTTAGGTTAGGTTAGGTTAGGTTAGGTTAGGTTAGGTTAGGTTAGGTTAGGTTAGGTTAGGTTAGGTTAGGTTAGGTTAGGTTAGGTTAGGTTAGGTTAGGTTAGGTTAGGTTAGGTTAGGTTAGGTTAGGTTAGGTTAGGTTAGGTTAGGTTAGGTTAGGTTAGGTTAGGTTAGGTTAGGTTAGGTTAGGTTAGGTTAGGTTAGGTTAGGTTAGGTTAGGTTAGGTTAGGTTAGGTTAGGTTAGGTTAGGTTAGGTTAGGTTAGGTTAGGTTAGGTTAGGTTAGGTTAGGTTAGGTTAGGTTAGGTTAGGTTAGGTTAGGTTAGGTTAGGTTAGGTTAGGTTAGGTTAGGTTAGGTTAGGTTAGGTTAGGTTAGGTTAGGTTAGGTTAGGTTAGGTTAGGTTAGGTTAGGTTAGGTTAGGTTAGGTTAGGTTAGGTTAGGTTAGGTTAGGTTAGGTTAGGTTAGGTTAGGTTAGGTTAGGTTAGGTTAGGTTAGGTTAGGTTAGGTTAGGTTAGGTTAGGTTAGGTTAGGTTAGGTTAGGTTAGGTTAGGTTAGGTTAGGTTAGGTTAGGTTAGGTTAGGTTAGGTTAGGTTAGGTTAGGTTAGGTTAGGTTAGGTTAGGTTAGGTTAGGTTAGGTTAGGTTAGGTTAGGTTAGGTTAGGTTAGGTTAGGTTAGGTTAGGTTAGGTTAGGTTAGGTTAGGTTAGGTTAGGTTAGGTTAGGTTAGGTTAGGTTAGGTTAGGTTAGGTTAGGTTAGGTTAGGTTAGGTTAGGTTAGGTTAGGTTAGGTTAGGTTAGGTTAGGTTAGGTTAGGTTAGGTTAGGTTAGGTTAGGTTAGGTTAGGTTAGGTTAGGTTAGGTTAGGTTAGGTTAGGTTAGGTTAGGTTAGGTTAGGTTAGGTTAGGTTAGGTTAGGTTAGGTTAGGTTAGGTTAGGTTAGGTTAGGTTAGGTTAGGTTAGGTTAGGTTAGGTTAGGTTAGGTTAGGTTAGGTTAGGTTAGGTTAGGTTAGGTTAGGTTAGGTTAGGTTAGGTTAGGTTAGGTTAGGTTAGGTTAGGTTAGGTTAGGTTAGGTTAGGTTAGGTTAGGTTAGGTTAGGTTAGGTTAGGTTAGGTTAGGTTAGGTTAGGTTAGGTTAGGTTAGGTTAGGTTAGGTTAGGTTAGGTTAGGTTAGGTTAGGTTAGGTTAGGTTAGGTTAGGTTAGGTTAGGTTAGGTTAGGTTAGGTTAGGTTAGGTTAGGTTAGGTTAGGTTAGGTTAGGTTAGGTTAGGTTAGGTTAGGTTAGGTTAGGTTAGGTTAGGTTAGGTTAGGTTAGGTTAGGTTAGGTTAGGTTAGGTTAGGTTAGGTTAGGTTAGGTTAGGTTAGGTTAGGTTAGGTTAGGTTAGGTTAGGTTAGGTTAGGTTAGGTTAGGTTAGGTTAGGTTAGGTTAGGTTAGGTTAGGTTAGGTTAGGTTAGGTTAGGTTAGGTTAGGTTAGGTTAGGTTAGGTTAGGTTAGGTTAGGTTAGGTTAGGTTAGGTTAGGTTAGGTTAGGTTAGGTTAGGTTAGGTTAGGTTAGGTTAGGTTAGGTTAGGTTAGGTTAGGTTAGGTTAGGTTAGGTTAGGTTAGGTTAGGTTAGGTTAGGTTAGGTTAGGTTAGGTTAGGTTAGGTTAGGTTAGGTTAGGTTAGGTTAGGTTAGGTTAGGTTAGGTTAGGTTAGGTTAGGTTAGGTTAGGTTAGGTTAGGTTAGGTTAGGTTAGGTTAGGTTAGGTTAGGTTAGGTTAGGTTAGGTTAGGTTAGGTTAGGTTAGGTTAGGTTAGGTTAGGTTAGGTTAGGTTAGGTTAGGTTAGGTTAGGTTAGGTTAGGTTAGGTTAGGTTAGGTTAGGTTAGGTTAGGTTAGGTTAGGTTAGGTTAGGTTAGGTTAGGTTAGGTTAGGTTAGGTTAGGTTAGGTTAGGTTAGGTTAGGTTAGGTTAGGTTAGGTTAGGTTAGGTTAGGTTAGGTTAGGTTAGGTTAGGTTAGGTTAGGTTAGGTTAGGTTAGGTTAGGTTAGGTTAGGTTAGGTTAGGTTAGGTTAGGTTAGGTTAGGTTAGGTTAGGTTAGGTTAGGTTAGGTTAGGTTAGGTTAGGTTAGGTTAGGTTAGGTTAGGTTAGGTTAGGTTAGGTTAGGTTAGGTTAGGTTAGGTTAGGTTAGGTTAGGTTAGGTTAGGTTAGGTTAGGTTAGGTTAGGTTAGGTTAGGTTAGGTTAGGTTAGGTTAGGTTAGGTTAGGTTAGGTTAGGTTAGGTTAGGTTAGGTTAGGTTAGGTTAGGTTAGGTTAGGTTAGGTTAGGTTAGGTTAGGTTAGGTTAGGTTAGGTTAGGTTAGGTTAGGTTAGGTTAGGTTAGGTTAGGTTAGGTTAGGTTAGGTTAGGTTAGGTTAGGTTAGGTTAGGTTAGGTTAGGTTAGGTTAGGTTAGGTTAGGTTAGGTTAGGTTAGGTTAGGTTAGGTTAGGTTAGGTTAGGTTAGGTTAGGTTAGGTTAGGTTAGGTTAGGTTAGGTTAGGTTAGGTTAGGTTAGGTTAGGTTAGGTTAGGTTAGGTTAGGTTAGGTTAGGTTAGGTTAGGTTAGGTTAGGTTAGGTTAGGTTAGGTTAGGTTAGGTTAGGTTAGGTTAGGTTAGGTTAGGTTAGGTTAGGTTAGGTTAGGTTAGGTTAGGTTAGGTTAGGTTAGGTTAGGTTAGGTTAGGTTAGGTTAGGTTAGGTTAGGTTAGGTTAGGTTAGGTTAGGTTAGGTTAGGTTAGGTTAGGTTAGGTTAGGTTAGGTTAGGTTAGGTTAGGTTAGGTTAGGTTAGGTTAGGTTAGGTTAGGTTAGGTTAGGTTAGGTTAGGTTAGGTTAGGTTAGGTTAGGTTAGGTTAGGTTAGGTTAGGTTAGGTTAGGTTAGGTTAGGTTAGGTTAGGTTAGGTTAGGTTAGGTTAGGTTAGGTTAGGTTAGGTTAGGTTAGGTTAGGTTAGGTTAGGTTAGGTTAGGTTAGGTTAGGTTAGGTTAGGTTAGGTTAGGTTAGGTTAGGTTAGGTTAGGTTAGGTTAGGTTAGGTTAGGTTAGGTTAGGTTAGGTTAGGTTAGGTTAGGTTAGGTTAGGTTAGGTTAGGTTAGGTTAGGTTAGGTTAGGTTAGGTTAGGTTAGGTTAGGTTAGGTTAGGTTAGGTTAGGTTAGGTTAGGTTAGGTTAGGTTAGGTTAGGTTAGGTTAGGTTAGGTTAGGTTAGGTTAGGTTAGGTTAGGTTAGGTTAGGTTAGGTTAGGTTAGGTTAGGTTAGGTTAGGTTAGGTTAGGTTAGGTTAGGTTAGGTTAGGTTAGGTTAGGTTAGGTTAGGTTAGGTTAGGTTAGGTTAGGTTAGGTTAGGTTAGGTTAGGTTAGGTTAGGTTAGGTTAGGTTAGGTTAGGTTAGGTTAGGTTAGGTTAGGTTAGGTTAGGTTAGGTTAGGTTAGGTTAGGTTAGGTTAGGTTAGGTTAGGTTAGGTTAGGTTAGGTTAGGTTAGGTTAGGTTAGGTTAGGTTAGGTTAGGTTAGGTTAGGTTAGGTTAGGTTAGGTTAGGTTAGGTTAGGTTAGGTTAGGTTAGGTTAGGTTAGGTTAGGTTAGGTTAGGTTAGGTTAGGTTAGGTTAGGTTAGGTTAGGTTAGGTTAGGTTAGGTTAGGTTAGGTTAGGTTAGGTTAGGTTAGGTTAGGTTAGGTTAGGTTAGGTTAGGTTAGGTTAGGTTAGGTTAGGTTAGGTTAGGTTAGGTTAGGTTAGGTTAGGTTAGGTTAGGTTAGGTTAGGTTAGGTTAGGTTAGGTTAGGTTAGGTTAGGTTAGGTTAGGTTAGGTTAGGTTAGGTTAGGTTAGGTTAGGTTAGGTTAGGTTAGGTTAGGTTAGGTTTTTTTTTTTTTTTTTTTTTTTTTTTTTTTATGACCCCCGCTATTGGGGGTCTCTCGTACCCCTATCTTTTTGTGGGACAGGGTCTTTTGTTACAGTAATTTTTTCACATATATTTTTTTTTATTTTCATACTCATCAGTCTTTCATCACATATTCTTTTAGTCTGTCTTTCATGCTATATTTCTTTCTTTTGTGCCCTTCTATACTACTCTTCTTTCATCCCTTTTTTTTATTTTGTATATCTTATTTTCTAGGTATCACATATTTGCACATTTATTATTTATTTTATAACAGTCTTTTATCTTATACCTAGGTTTTATTTATTTCTATAATCTTTTTAACTATTGTTTTACAATAATATACAAAATCCTGCCTAGTAGCTTTATCGCCTATCAGGGAGGGTATCGTGTCTTCTTTGACCTGAACACCAGACCGGCACTCGAAGTCGAGCCGGAGTCCCCCGAATGCGGGACACCGGGCCACAAGGTGGATCACGGTCTGGTCCACGCCCGGTTCACAGAAGCACGAGGGGTCCTCCTTGAGCTTGAACCTGTGAAGGTACTCAGAGAACCCCCCGTGCCCCGTGAAGAGCTGAACCAAGACCGTGTCCACCTCGATGCTGCGGAGCACGCGGTGGGCTGAGACGGCGTCCGGGAAGAACATCCTCGTCACCGAAGCCGTCGTTCCTTCTACATACCTCCTATTCCATTCGTCAAGCGACTGCTGTCTCAGTTGCCTCTTGACGAATGAAACAGGGCATCTCTCATATTCCGGTCGTCTTTTACTCTTCAGGGCCGCTTCCTTGGCCAGCTGGTCCGCCCTCTCATTCCCCTCCATCCCCGCGTGCGCTTTCACCCAAAACAACCTTACATCCTTCCCTTTTTCTCTCACTTTCATAACATTATCCTTCACTCTTAACGCTAAAGGATGGAGGGTGTCAGGTCTTGCGACAGTTTCGAGGGCGGACCGCGAGTCGCTAAGTACGGCGCAGACTTGCGCCGACTCGTTGGCCGCGTGCCCTGTTGCCTCAGCCAGAGCCAGCAGCTCTGCCTGGTATACGGTGCAGAAGTTGCCCAACTTGAGCTTTTTCGTGAACAGCTCTGCGGCGCCCCGCTTGACGCAGAACGCCGCACCCACCTTGTCCTCTATGCGGCTGCCGTCGGTATAAATTACCAAGTCGGCAGCCGCGGTGGCAAGTCGGACTTCTTCCGCACTTTCCCCCAGACAGGAGAACTCCACACCAACTTGACCAGACGGGTGCGGTAGTCTCAGGTAGCTGACCGGTACCTCCAGGTCTCGGTCCCCTACCACCTGCCGGGAATGACCCTTTCTTATTTCAAATAAGCGGGCTGCTTCTTGGACCCGAAGGTCCAGAGGAAGCAACCCGGCAAGTATAAGGGCCGAGTGCAGGGACGCGGTCCTGTGGGTCCTCGCAATCTTCTGCGCGAAGCCCCGCTGGACCGCGTCCAACTGCCTGCGGACCAGCAGCTTCCTAGCCGCCGGCGCCCATGCACTCGCTGCATACAAAATCGTCGGCTCCAGTACCGCCAGATACATCGTTCTGATCACCTCCGAGTTCAGACCCCAAGATACCTTCGCGGCTCTACACAGCTGACGATAGAGGCCCTGTGCCTTCTTGCTCACGTTCTTCACGTGAGTGTTGAACGTGAGCCTATCGTCAATTGTGAGGCCTAGTATCCGGACTTCCCCAGTCCGGCTAAGCGGCTCGCCCCCCATGCTCAGTAATGGGTAGTCGAACTTTTGCTTATTGGTAAGCACCATCACCTTTGTTTTGTGTGGTGCAAACCTCAGCTTGTTCCTGACTCCCCATTCATGAACATGGGCGAGAACGGCATTAGCCCGACTCGAGATGTCCTGGGCCTTCTGCCCCGAGAAGACCAGCACGACGTCGTCTGCGAACGCCTGGCAGTGTGTCCCGGTCTTTACCACCTCCTCCAAGAGAGGGTTAATGAGGAGGGTCCAGAAGGTTGGGCCGCCTACGGATCCCTGCACGCACCCCTTGGTGGTCTCTCTGGCCCACTCTGCCCCCGCGTACCGTACGGACACCTTGCGATTGCTAAGATAGCTGTCAGCAAGGCGCCGCAGATTCACGGGGCAGCGAGTTTCTGCCAGTCTGCACCGTATAGCAGGCCACCAGGCGTTATCGAAGGCTCCCTCTATGTCCAATGATACCAGCACTGCGATCTCCTTCTCCTTCAACCGAGTTCGCAGATGCTGGATCAGGACATACAGGGAGTCCTCGGTACACCTCTGCGGCATAAAGCCGTATTGGTGGCTGCTGACATACGGTGCAGTGTACCACCGGATCCTACGGACCATCATTTTTTCTAGGACCTTGCCGAAAATCGGCAAGAGTCCGATGGGCCTGTAGGATTTCGGGTGCGTGTAGTCCTCCTTGTCCGGCTTCCGCAACGCTACGACCACTGCCTCCTTCCATCTCGTGGGGAAGTGGGAAAGAGCGAGACACCGGTTGGAGAGCGCGAGGTACAGAACGGGGTCCACGGCGACGGCCGCTCGGCAGATGTCCGCGGTGAGTCCGTCAGAGCCAGGTGCCTTCTTGGCATTGAAGGTCGATACGGACCATCGGAGCTCCTCCATCGTAAACGGGGGATCGCATGTTCCGTCATGGTCCCCCGAATTGACTTCATTGGCCTTTGCTCTTACAGTTCTGTGGTCCGCATTGTCCTTCCCGGGGTCATCCTCCGGGAAGAAAACCTCCGCCAGCAACCTGGCTGATCCCGCTGCGTCCAGCACTTTGCCTGACTGGACGAGGGGGACGTCCTCTCGCCTCACCTCCGTGCGACGCATCACACGGTGGATCCCGTCCCACATGGTCTCGCGATCCTGCCTCTCACAGAAACGCTTCCAGCTATGGGTCTGAGCGCGCCTCGCCTCGAGACGGTATGCCTCCTTCGCGTCGCAGTACTCGCGCCAGACCAGCTCCTTACGAGCCGGCCTCGCGGCCCTGATCCTTCTCTTCTTCCTCAGGACATCCGCCTTGAGGAGAGAGAGCTGTTCGGACCACCAGGGCAATTCCGTCCTCTTCCGCTTGGAGGCCTTCGGCAGGACCAACTCGCAAGCGTCCCTCACGGTTTCCACGTACCGACCGACCATGCTGTCCAACGCCCCCTCCTCGGTGATTTGATTCACCTCGGCAGACGTCAGGCAGCGATCCGATAGCAGCCGGGCGACAGTTCGATGGAACTCGCCCCAGTCTGCCCTACGGGTAGTGTACTGCCGTGTGGTCCGCTTGACGTCCGTGCCTCGGGACCTGTCAAGCTTCAGATTGAACACAATTGCCCTGTGATCCGACGAGGATATGTCGTCCACGAGGCTCCAGCCCACCGCTCGATCGAGCAGGGTGGTCGAGCAAGCAGTAATGTCGACGCGACTGGAGTAGTGCTTACCGCCCCGATACGTATCAAACGTCGGCTCAGACCCCTGGTTCAACACGTGCACCCCCAGTTGGTCGAGGGCGGCTGCGATCTCAACTCCCCTTCGGTCCGTGGACCGGCTACCCCACCAGGTGTTATGCGCATTGACGTCGCCACCCAGCACCACGTTGGCAGTCCCCAAGCCCTCCACGGCCGAGCCGATCCGGTCCAGGTATGGTCCGACGGGCGTATTAGGCTCCAGGTAGACGGACACCACCCCTATCTCCCAAGCCCCAGTCCTCAGCCTGGCCACGGCAACGTTGCCAGACGTGAGTTGGGGACATTGAGTGATATCGATGGTGTCGTCGAATAGCACAATGGCCGCCTTGACAACCTCCCCGTTGCCTCGCGCGACACATTGTACCACCCTTGTCCCTGGGTAGTGCCTCATCTCGCCAATAGCGCCGATATACGGCTCCTGGACCAATGCGAACGCCCAGCCTCTCTTCGGCGCTTCGCATATCAGCTCGGCTGTAGCGAGCTCGGACCTTTGCAGGTTAAGCTGCGCCACGCGGTACTGGTGGTGCCCTGCGCGGAGAGTGCGGTGGGTCACCTGGGTGCCCTTAGCAATACGCTACGGACGCCCGTGCAATGGTGTCCCACTTTCTCCGCACAGGACAGTCTTCGTCGAATGCGCCGTGGTCCCACCGGTCTGCCTTAGCTTGTCGGCAGTTCCGGCAGGCGGGAGGTTTCCCGGCTTGCCGATCCGGACACTCGGCGCGTAGGTGCCGGCCACCACAATGGCTGCAGCGGTCTTCGCTTTCCGCGCAGTGCCGTTTGGTGTGGCCGTAACCCAGGCACCGAGTGCACTGGACTAGCGGGGAGTGGTCCTGCACCCGCACTCGCTGGAGGTCCACGTGCATGTAGCCCGCAGCCGTCAGTCGTCCCCAGAGAGCAGGCGACACGCGCATGACCACGTGGATCGTCTGCACATTTCGCGCCCTCCTCCTGAACCTTACCTCCGCCCGCTGATCCTCCTCAGAGACGTCTACCAGCAGATGTTTATTCTGGTTTTTGATGGCCTTTACTATTTCTTCATTCGTGTTATAGGCCATCACGTCTCTGAGCAGCACCAGCGGATCCTTGTTTTTCACTTCGGCAAGGCTCAGGTCCTTCCCTGCTCTCCTCAGCCCCTCACGCACCCTCTCCAGCTCGGCCTCTGAGCCGCAGCCCAGGATGACGCGACCGTCCCGCACCCTGCGGATCCGGTCGACCCTTATGCCGGTCTGGGTGGCGTTTAGGGCCTTTCGAATTTTGCCCAGAACCTGCTCGCCCGTGTCGGTCCCCGACGAGACCGCCACCGAGTGCTTAGGTTCGCACCCCGGTGGCGGCCTTTTTGCCGGGGCGGCCGCCACGCTCGCGTACGTGCCGGGAGGCTTCCCCTTTTCTTGTATTGTTGTTTTTGTAGCCACGAGAGACTCCCTCAAGCCCTCCAATTCCTTGGTATTGGCTTCAAGGAGTCTCGCGTGGCTTTCTAGTTTCTTTAGGAGCTCGCAATGGGTCGCCGGCGGGGGGTTTGCGGGTGGGTCCTTTACTTCTACTTCCACCCGGTTTGCCCCACTCGCCGGCTCCTCTACTGGACCCCCTTTTGGGTCCTGGGTTCGTCCCCTGTTTGCGAGCTCCGCCTCCTTGTAAAGCTCGTAGAGCCGATTTATCGCGTTGATTACCTGCTCCTTTATTTCGGTCTTCAGGTTGCGCGAGCTGCCCAAGTGCAGTTTTGCCTTAGTTAGGCACGCTCGCGCCTCCTTCACTCGATCTGCGGACGCCGGCTTGTCCCCTTTCGGGGATTGCCCGGCCGCCGCAGGAGCAGGTGTCGGCTCCACCGCTTTCGGCACCGCACGCGTCCTCGGTTTGACGGCCGGCGCGACGCTGCGGGGAGAGGTCCTGGGCTTCTTCCCTTGTCCCTCCCATTCCCCCACACTCCTCCGGACGCTCTTAATGGGCGAGGTGCTCACCCTGCACGCCTGGCTGGCGCCTGCCTGGCTCACCTCGCCCGCGTCGGTGGTCTTTGTGGGGGTCCGGTACATGGTAGGGGTACTCGTCTGAAGTGTAAAAATTTTAAAAATTTTAAAATTCAAAAATGTAAATAATTAAAATGTTCTAAATTAAAAATTAAAATCAAAATTAAAAATTTAAAAATTTAAAAATTTCAAAAATAAAGTATTATATACTTAGTCCTAAATTGTTCTAATTTAAATTTGAAGTATTATATACTTCGTCCGTTATTAAAAGTTTAAAGTATTTAATACTTAGTCTTACAGTTCAAAATTTAAAAATGTAAACAATAATGTCAACTTAACTCTAGTGCAACAAGGCAAAAAGACTCTTAAACTAAGGCAATAGGGCCCCTATTCTATTGCAGTTGCTGTCTATAACAAAGACCGGTCGTAAAATTTTTTACCCCGCGCGGCGCGCCGTTTAACTCCCTGTAATATTAATTATTATTGCTACGCACGGCGCGTCGCTCGCGCGGTGCGGACGGCAACGTCTCCCGGCTCGCTGACCTCGCCCGCGGCCGCAGGGGCGCGCCCGAAGTTCGGCAACTGCGCACGACAAAGCGTGCGCGTGCGAGAGAGACGGTTGCGCCGCCCGGTAGGTCTATCCCTTTCCGCGGCGCTCAGGCGCGCACCAGATGTTTTGCTACGGCCGCGGCGGCGCGAATCTGGCTCGGTTTTATGTTTTTTACCTTCTACCGTCCGCTTATTTTTATTAAGGTGCTTTGTTATAAACAGCAACTATTGTCTAATTCTACTTATAATGCTAATCTTAAAACTATGGGATAGGTCAAAAAGACCTCACTCCCAGTGACAGCCGCCGAGTATTTTAATTTCTAGTATTTATAAAGGGAATTTAACCTTGTGGTGGGCTAAAAAGAAAATGTAATTACCCACCACTTTATTTATTTAATATTACGCTTTGTAAATGCGTGTAATACTCGGCGGCTATCTTACTTATGCTAAGTCCAGGTCGCTCCCGGCTCCCGGCTGCAACCTCCGCGGTCCTCGGACCCTTAAAAGGCCCCGGATGTTCGCTGGTATTCTCGAAGTAAGGTTCCAACCGGTTTTCTTTATGTTTTCCAGTTGGAATTCCCTTACTTCGGCTGCAGCTCCTCCGTCTGTGGTCGTAAAAATCCAAAAAAGGTGTCAAACGAGAGGCCTTTGTACGGCGCACCTCGCCACAGTTGCCGTTACACGATTTCCCACTGAAAATCGTGCAGCGTTTTAATTTTTTCTTTTCTTACTTGCTCACTGTAATTTTTGTTTTTGTGTTTAAAAATCCAAATTATGTCCAATTTACACTTTTTTGGTGTCAAAGCGTTCGGGCTGTGAACGCGCTTTTTTTGACACTATTTTCACTAATTTTCGAGCACTTTTACTGACACTTTTTGATTTATCGATCTATTTTGAGCGATCTAGGCCACGTGGGAGCGTGCGTTCTGCTCGGGAGCGTACGGCGGACTCGGTTAGGTTAGGTTAGGTTAGGTTAGGTTAGGTTAGGTTAGGTTAGGTTAGGTTAGGTTAGGTTAGGTTAGGTTAGGTTAGGTTAGGTTAGGTTAGGTTAGGTTAGGTTAGGTTAGGTTAGGTTAGGTTAGGTTAGGTTAGGTTAGGTTAGGTTAGGTTAGGTTAGGTTAGGTTAGGTTAGGTTAGGTTAGGTTAGGTTAGGTTAGGTTAGGTTAGGTTAGGTTAGGTTAGGTTAGGTTAGGTTAGGTTAGGTTAGGTTAGGTTAGGTTAGGTTAGGTTAGGTTAGGTTAGGTTAGGTTAGGTTAGGTTAGGTTAGGTTAGGTTAGGTTAGGTTAGGTTAGGTTAGGTTAGGTTAGGTTAGGTTAGGTTAGGTTAGGTTAGGTTAGGTTAGGTTAGGTTAGGTTAGGTTAGGTTAGGTTAGGTTAGGTTAGGTTAGGTTAGGTTAGGTTAGGTTAGGTTAGGTTAGGTTAGGTTAGGTTAGGTTAGGTTAGGTTAGGTTAGGTTAGGTTAGGTTAGGTTAGGTTAGGTTAGGTTAGGTTAGGTTAGGTTAGGTTAGGTTAGGTTAGGTTAGGTTAGGTTAGGTTAGGTTAGGTTAGGTTAGGTTAGGTTAGGTTAGGTTAGGTTAGGTTAGGTTAGGTTAGGTTAGGTTAGGTTAGGTTAGGTTAGGTTAGGTTAGGTTAGGTTAGGTTAGGTTAGGTTAGGTTAGGTTAGGTTAGGTTAGGTTAGGTTAGGTTAGGTTAGGTTAGGTTAGGTTAGGTTAGGTTAGGTTAGGTTAGGTTAGGTTAGGTTAGGTTAGGTTAGGTTAGGTTAGGTTAGGTTAGGTTAGGTTAGGTTAGGTTAGGTTAGGTTAGGTTAGGTTAGGTTAGGTTAGGTTAGGTTAGGTTAGGTTAGGTTAGGTTAGGTTAGGTTAGGTTAGGTTAGGTTAGGTTAGGTTAGGTTAGGTTAGGTTAGGTTAGGTTAGGTTAGGTTAGGTTAGGTTAGGTTAGGTTAGGTTAGGTTAGGTTAGGTTAGGTTAGGTTAGGTTAGGTTAGGTTAGGTTAGGTTAGGTTAGGTTAGGTTAGGTTAGGTTAGGTTAGGTTAGGTTAGGTTAGGTTAGGTTAGGTTAGGTTAGGTTAGGTTAGGTTAGGTTAGGTTAGGTTAGGTTAGGTTAGGTTAGGTTAGGTTAGGTTAGGTTAGGTTAGGTTAGGTTAGGTTAGGTTAGGTTAGGTTAGGTTAGGTTAGGTTAGGTTAGGTTAGGTTAGGTTAGGTTAGGTTAGGTTAGGTTAGGTTAGGTTAGGTTAGGTTAGGTTAGGTTAGGTTAGGTTAGGTTAGGTTAGGTTAGGTTAGGTTAGGTTAGGTTAGGTTAGGTTAGGTTAGGTTAGGTTAGGTTAGGTTAGGTTAGGTTAGGTTAGGTTAGGTTAGGTTAGGTTAGGTTAGGTTAGGTTAGGTTAGGTTAGGTTAGGTTAGGTTAGGTTAGGTTAGGTTAGGTT
>NW_027181720.1:5000-61748 GCF_028537555.1 Battus philenor
CCTAACCTAACCTAACCTAACCTAACCTAACCTAACCTAACCTAACCTAACCTAACCTAACCTAACCTAACCTAACCTAACCTAACCTAACCTAACCTAACCTAACCTAACCTAACCTAACCTAACCTAACCTAACCTAACCTAACCTAACCTAACCTAACCTAACCTAACCTAACCTAACCTAACCTAACCTAACCTAACCTAACCTAACCTAACCTAACCTAACCTAACCTAACCTAACCTAACCTAACCTAACCTAACCTAACCTAACCTAACCTAACCTAACCTAACCTAACCTAACCTAACCTAACCTAACCTAACCTAACCTAACCTAACCTAACCTAACCTAACCTAACCTAACCTAACCTAACCTAACCTAACCTAACCTAACCTAACCTAACCTAACCTAACCTAACCTAACCTAACCTAACCTAACCTAACCTAACCTAACCTAACCTAACCTAACCTAACCTAACCTAACCTAACCTAACCTAACCTAACCTAACCTAACCTAACCTAACCTAACCTAACCTAACCTAACCTAACCTAACCTAACCTAACCTAACCTAACCTAACCTAACCTAACCTAACCTAACCTAACCTAACCTAACCTAACCTAACCTAACCTAACCTAACCTAACCTAACCTAACCTAACCTAACCTAACCTAACCTAACCTAACCTAACCTAACCTAACCTAACCTAACCTAACCTAACCTAACCTAACCTAACCTAACCTAACCTAACCTAACCTAACCTAACCTAACCTAACCTAACCTAACCTAACCTAACCTAACCTAACCTAACCTAACCTAACCTAACCTAACCTAACCTAACCTAACCTAACCTAACCTAACCTAACCTAACCTAACCTAACCTAACCTAACCTAACCTAACCTAACCTAACCTAACCACTGGGGTTCAAATCAGGGAGGAGTCAATAGCCTCCCTGATAGGCGGAGAATACCAGCAAGATTTCATAACCCTCTGCAAAGAAATAGTTAAAAGAACAATAGAAATAAATAAAAGACAAACATAAGTAAGTAACAAAGCGACAATAAAATGGGAAAAAATTAAGAAATAAGACTGTGATAAATAAAAAATAATTATAAAATAAGAAATCCAAATGTAAATAAAAAGATAAAAATGTAATTATTAATAAGAAAAGAGGGAAGAATGAAAGCTGAATAGGGCGAATGAGAAAGAAAGATGAATTGTGGAATGAAAGATAGAAAATAGAATGAAAGAAATGACATTATAAGGAAAGAAAGAAGAGAAAGAAAATAATAAGAAATGTGAAAAATTATATTGATACAAAAGACCCTGTCCCAAACTAGATAGGGGTACGAATATAAAAAAAAAAAAAAAAAAAAAAAAAAAAAAAAAAAAAAAAAAAAACCTAACCTAACCTAACCTAACCTAACCTAACCTAACCTAACCTAACCTAACCTAACCTAACCCAGTCTTGCGCACGCTCCCGAGCCGAACGCACCGGTCCGTAACGCTTTAACGCACAAATAATCAGTTTAAATTCGTTTTGAGTGGGTTCTAGTGTGAAAAATTCAATAAATCATATATCAAAAAATCCGCCTATAAACACCGAACATATATCAGTGAAAATTATAAAAATCGGAATTAAATTGGATTTTTAATAACCAAAAGTTCGAATTAAGTGCGGAACAGTGATAAAACAAAAAGGACCCGCCGCGCGAGAATAAGCGCTGTAACACCATTTTCCTGAACTGCTATCTTGTGCGCGCTCGCGTAAGCTTTGCGAGCATATAAACCAAAAAATTTTTGGACAAAAACCCAAAAAGTTATTGAAGAAGTAACGAATTTCAATTGGAAATTTTCCAATTGGAAACACTCGACGACGCCGGACACCCACTGCTAAGCGAGGCAGAGGGTTTGAGGGTTGCTGCCGGGAGCCGGGAGTGCTGGACATAGTATAAGTAAGGTAGCCGCCGAGTATTACAAGAAATTACAAAGAGTTTTATAAAATAAAAAAGTGGTGGGTAGACATTTTTCTTTTCCGCCCACCACAGAGGTTAAATTCCTCCAGTAAATAAACATAGGTCTGGCATAATTATTAGGAATAAAAATACTCGGCGGCTGCCACTGGGAGTGAGGTCTTTTTGACCTATCCCATAGTTTTAAGAATTAGTATAAATAGCAATAGAATAGTGGCCCTATTGCCTTAGGTTAAGAGCCTTTTTGCACTAGAGTTAAGTTGACTAAATTATATTTTATTTAAAAATTGACACATAGAGTTAAACAAATTTTATATATTGACATATCTATAAATTATATATTGACATATTGATTCTACAAGAGTACACAAATTATATATAACTTTATACAAATAGTATAATAAGACAAGCAAGCGTATACTTATATACGAATTTTAAGTTACAGACGACTACCCCTAAAATGTACCGGACCCCCACAAAGACCACCGACGCGGGCGAGGTGAGCCAGGCAGGCGCCAGCCAGGCGTGCAGGGTGAGCACCTCGCCCATTAGAAGCGTCCGGAAGAGTGTGGGGGAGTGGGAAGGGCAGGTAAAAAAGCCCAGGACCTCTCCCCGTGTCGTCGTGCCGGCCGTGAAGGTAAGGGCGCGTACGTTGCCGAAAGCGGTAGAGCCGACACCTGCTCCCGCGGCGGCCGGGCAATCCCCGAAAGGGGACAAACCGGCTTCCGCGGACCGGATGAAGGAGGCGCGAGCGTGCCTAACAAAGGCGAAATTGCACCTGGGCAGCTCGCGCAACCTAAAAACGGAAATAAAGGAGCAGGTGATAATAGCCATTAATCGGCTCTACGAACTGTTTAAGGAGGCGGAGCTCGCACATAGAGAGAGAACCCAGGACCCAAAAGGGGGTCCAGTAGAGCAGCCGGCGAGCGGGGCGAAACGGGTGGAAGCAGTAGTGAAGGATCCACCCGCAAACCCCCTGCCGGCGAGCCAGTGCGAGCTCCTTAAGAAATTAGACAGCCACGCGAGACTCCTTGAAGCCAATACCAAAGAATTGGAGGGCTTGAGGGAGTCTCTCGTGGCTGCAAAAGTACAAGAAAAAGTGAAGCCTCCCGGCACGTACGCGAGCGTGGCGGCCGGCCCGGCAAAAAGACCGCCACCGGGGTGCGAACCTAAGCACTCGGTGGCGGTCTCGTCGGGGACCGACACGGGCGAGCAGGTCCTGGGAAAAATACGGAAAGCTCTAAACGCCACCCAGACCGGCATAAGGGTCGACCGGATCCGCAGGGTGCGGGACGGTCGGGTCATCCTGGGCTGCGGCTCAGAGGTCGAGCTGGAGAGGGTGCGTGAGGGGCTGAAGAGGGCAGGCAGGGACCTGAACCTTGCAGAGGTCAAAAACAAGAACCCACTGGTTCTGCTCAGAGACGTAATGGCCTATAATACTAACGAAGAAATAGTAAAGGCCATTAAGACCCAAAATAAACACCTGCTGGTCGACGTCTCTGAGGAGGATCAGAGGGCGGAGGTAAGGTTCAGGAGGAGGGCGCGAAATGTGCAGACGATCCATGTGGTCATGCGCGTGTCGCCTGCGCTCTGGGGACGGCTGACGGCTGCGGGCTACATGCACGTGGACCTCCAGCGAGTGCGGGTGCATGATCACTCCCCGCTAGTCCAGTGCACTCGGTGCCTAGGTTACGGCCACACCAAACGGCATTGCGCGGAGAGCGAAGACCGCTGCAGCCATTGTGGTGGCCGGCACCTACGCGCCGAGTGTCCGGATCGGCAAGCCGGGAAACCTCCCGCCTGCCGGAACTGCCGACTAGCTAAGGCAGACCGGTGGGACCACGGCGCATTTGACGAAGACTGTCCTGTGCGGAGAAAGTGGGACACCATAGCACGGGCGTCCGTAGCGTATTGCTAAGGGCACCCAGGTGACTCACCGCACTCTCCGCGCAGGGCACCACCAGTACCGCGTGGCGCAGCTAAACCTGCAAAGGTCCAAGCTCGCTACTGCCGAGCTGATATGTGAAGCGCCGAAGAGAGGCTGGGCGTTCGCATTGGTCCAGGAGCCGTATATCGGCGCTATTGGCGAGATGAGGCACTACCCAGGGACAAGGGTGGTACAATGTGTCGCGCGAGGCAACGGGGAGGTTGTCAAGGCGGCCATTGTGCTATTCGACGACACTATCGATATCACTCAATGTCCCCAACTCACGTCTGGCAACGTTGCTGCGGCCAGGCTGAGGACTGGGGCTTGGGAGATAGGGGTGGTGTCCGTCTACCTGGAGCCTAATACGCCCGTCGGACCATACCTGGACCGGATCGGCTCGGCCGTGGAGGGCTTGGGGACAGCCAACGTGGTACTGGGTGGCGACGTCAATGCGCATAACACCTGGTGGGGTAGCCGGTCCACGGACCGAAGGGGGGAGGAGGTCGCAGCCGCCCTCGACCAACTGGGAGTGCACGTGTTGAACCAGGGGTCTGAGCCGACGTTTGATACGTATCGGGGCGGTAAGCATTACTCCAGTCGCGTCGACATTACTGCTTGCTCGACCACCCTGCTCGACCGAGCGGTGGGCTGGAGCCTCGTGGACGACATATCCTCGTCGGACCACAGGGCAATTGTGTTCAATCTGAAGTTTGAGAGGTCCCAAGGCACGGACGTCAAGCGGACCACACGGCAGTACACTACCCGTAGGGCAGACTGGGGCGAGTTCCATCGAACTGTCGCTCGGCTGCTATCGGATCGCTGTCTGACGCCTACCGAGGTGAATCAGATCACCGAAAAGGGGGCGTTGGACAGCACGGTCGGTCGGTATGTGGAAACCGTGAGGGACGCTTGCGAGTTGGTCCTGCCGAAGGTCTCCAAGCGGAAGAGAACGGAATTGCCCTGGTGGTCCGAACAGCTCTCTCTCCTCAAGGCAGATGTCTTGAGGAAGAAGAGAAGGATCAGGGCCGCGAGGCCGGCTCGTAAGGAGCTGGTCTGGCGCGAGTACTGCGACGCGAAGGAGGCATACCGCCTTGAGGCGAGGCGCGCTCAGACCCATAGCTGGAAGCGTTTCTGTGAGAGACAGGATCGCGAGACCATGTGGGGCGGGATCCACCGTGTGATGCGTCGCACGGAGGTGAGGCGAGAGGACGTCCCCCTCGTCCAGTCAGGTAAAGTGCTGGACGCAGCGGGATCAGCCAGGTTGCTGGCGGAGGTTTTCTTCCCGGAGGACGACCCCGGGAAGGACAATGCGGACCACAGAACTGTAAGAGCTAAAGCCGATGAAGTCAATTCGGGGGACCATGATGGAACATGCGACCCCCCGTTTACGATGGAGGAGCTCCGATGGTCCGTATCGACCTTCAACGCCAAGAAGGCACCTGGCTCTGACGGACTCACCGCGGACATCTGCCGTGCGGCCGTCGCCGTGGACCCCGTTCTGTACCTCGCGCTCTCCAACCGGTGTCTCGCGCTTTCCCACTTCCCCACGAGATGGAAGGAGGCAGTGGTCGTAGCGTTGCGGAAGCCGGACAAGGAGGACTACACGCACCCGAAATCCTACAGGCCCATCGGACTCTTGCCGATTCTCGGCAAGGTCCTTGAGAAAATGATGGTCCGTAGGATCCGGTGGTACACTGCACCGTATATCAGTAGCCACCAATACGGCTTCATGCCGCAGAGGTGTACCGAAGACTCCCTGTATGACCTGATCCAGCATCTGCGAACCCGGCTGAAGGAGAAGGAGATCGCAGTGCTGGTATCATTGGACATAGAGGGAGCCTTCGATAACGCCTGGTGGCCTGCTATACGGTGCAGACTGGCAGAGACTCGCTGCCCCGCGAATCTGCGGCGTCTTGTTGACAGCTATTTTAGCGATCGCAAGGTGTCCGTACGGTACGCGGGGGCAGAGTGGGCCAGAGAGACCACCAAGGGGTGCGTGCAGGGATCCGTAGGCGGCCCAACCTTCTGGACCCTCCTCATCAACCCTCTCCTGGAGGAGGTGGCAAAGACCGGGACACACTGCCAGGCGTTCGCAGATGACGTCGTGCTGGTCTTCTCGGGGCAGAAGGCCCAGGACATCTCGAGTCGGGCCAACGCCGTTCTCGCCCATGTTCATGAGTGGGGGGTCAGGAATAAGCTGAGGTTCGCACCACACAAAACCAAGGTGATGGTGCTAACCAACAAGCTAAAGTTCGACTACCCATTACTGAGCATGGGAGGTGAGCCGCTTGGACGGACTGGGGAGGTCCGGATACTAGGCCTCACAGTTGACGATAGGCTCACGTTCAACAGTCACGTGAAGAACGTGAGCAAGAAGGCACAGGGCCTCTATCGTCAGCTGTGCAGGGCTGCGAAGGTATCTTGGGGTCTGAACTCGGAGGTGATCAGAACGATGTATCTGGCGGTGCTGGAGCCGACGATTTTGTATGCAGCGAGTGCATGGGCGCCGGCGGCTAGGAAGCTGCTGGTCCGCAGGCAGTTGGGCGCGGTCCAGCGGGGCTTCGCGCAGAAGATCGCGAGGACCCACAGGACCGCGTCCCTGCACTCGGCCCTTATACTTGCCGGGTTGCTTCCCCTGGACCTTCGGGTCCAAGAAGCAGCCCGCTTATTTGAAATAAGAAAGGGTCATTCCCGGCAGGTGGTAAGGGACCGAGACCTGGAGGTACCGGTCAGCTACCTGAGACTACCACACCCGTCTGGTCAAGTTGGTGTGGAGTTCTCCTGTCTGGGGGAAAGTGCGGAGGAAGTCCGACTTGCCACCGCGGCTGCCGATCTGGTAATTTATACCGACGGCAGCCGCATAGAGGATAAGGTGGGTGCGGCGTTCTGCGTCAAGCGGGGCGCCGTAGAGTCATACACAAAGAAACTCAAGTTGGGCAACTTCTGCACCGTATACCAGGCAGAGCTGCTGGCTCTAGCTGAGGCAACAGGGTACGCGGCCGGCGAGTCGGCGCAAGTCTGTGCCGTACTGAGCGACTCGCGGTCCGCTCTCGAAACTGTCGCAAGATCGGACACCCTCCATCCCTTAGCGTTAAGAGTGAAGGAGAATGTAATGAAAGCGAGAGAGAAAGGGAAGGATGTAAGGTTGTTCTGGGTGAAAGCGCACGCGGGGATGGAGGGGAACGAGAGGGCGGACCAGCTGGCCAAGGAAGCGGCCCTGAAGAGTAAAAGACGACCAGAGTACGAGAGATGCCCTGTTTCATTCGTCAAGCGGCAACTGAGACTGGAGTCGCTCGACGAATGGAACAGGAGGTATGTGGAAGGAACGACGGCTTCGGTAACGAGGATGTTTTTCCCGGACGCCGTCTCAGCCTACCGCGTGCTCCGCAGCATCGAGGTGGACGCGGTCTCGGCCCAGCTCTTCACGGGGCACGGGGGGTTCTCTGAGTACCTTCATAGGTTCAAGCTCAAGGAGGACCCCTCGTGCTTCTGTGAACCGGGCGTGGACCAGACCGTGATCCACCTTGTGGCCCGGTGTCCCGCATTCGGGGGACTCCGGTTCGGCTTCGAGTGCCGGTCTGGGGTTCAAATCAGGGAGGAGTCAATAGCCTCCCTGATAGGCGGAGAATACCAGCAAGATTTCATAACCCTCTGCAAAGAAATAGTTAAAAGAACAATAGAAATAAATAAAAGACAAACATAAGTAAGTAACAAAGCGACAATAAAATGGGAAAAAATTAAGAAATAAGACTGTGATAAATAAAAAATAATTATAAAATAAGAAATCCAAATGTAAATAAAAAGATAAAAATGTAATTATTAATAAGAAAAGAGGGAAGAATGAAAGCTGAATAGGGCGAATGAGAAAGAAAGATGAATTGTGGAATGAAAGATAGAAAATAGAATGAAAGAAATGACATTATAAGGAAAGAAAGAAGAGAAAGAAAATAATAAGAAATGTGAAAAATTATATTGATACAAAAGACCCTGTCCCAAACTAGATAGGGGTACGAATAAAAAAAAAAAAAAAAAAAAAAAAAAAAAAAAAAAAAAAAACCTAACCTAACCTAACCTAACCTAACCTAACCTAACCTAACCTAACCTAACCTAACCTAACCTAACCTAACCTAACCTAACCTAACCTAACCTAACCTAACCTAACCTAACCTAACCTAACCTAACCTAACCTAACCTAACCAGTCCGCCGTACGCTCCCGAGCAGAACGCACGCTCCCACGTGGCCTAGATCGCTCAAAATAGATCGATAAATCAAAAAGTGTCAGTAAAAGTGCTCGAAAATTAGTGAAAATAGTGTCAAAAAAAGCGCGTTCACAGCCCGAACGCTTTGACACCAAAAAAGTGTAAATTGGACATAATTTGGATTTTTAAACACAAAAACAAAAATTACAGTGAGCAAGTAAGAAAAGAAAAAATTAAAACGCTGCACGATTTTCAGTGGGAAATCGTGTAACGGCAACTGTGGCGAGGTGCGCCGTACCAAGGCCTCTCGTTTGACACCTTTTTTGGATTTTTACGACCACAGACGGAGGAGCTGCAGCCGAAGTAAGGGAATTCCAACTGGAAAACATAAAGAAAACCGGTTGGAACCTTACTTCGAGAATACCAGCGAACATCCGGGGCCTTTTAAGGGTCCGAGGACCGCGGAGGTTGCAGCCGGGAGCCGGGAGCGACCTGGACTTAGCATAAGTAAGATAGCCGCCGAGTATTACACGCATTTACAAAGCGTAATATTAAATAAATAAAGTGGTGGGTAATTACATTTTCTTTTTAGCCCACCACAAGGTTAAATTCCCTTTATAAATACTAGAAATTAAAATACTCGGCGGCTGTCACTGGGAGTGAGGTCTTTTTGACCTATCCCATAGTTTTAAGATTAGCATTATAAGTAGAATTAGACAATAGTTGCTGTTTATAACAAAGCACCTTAATAAAAATAAGCGGACGGTAGAAGGTAAAAAAAAACATAAAACCGAGCCAGATTCGCGCCGCCGCGGCCGTAGCAAAACATCTGGTGCGCGCCTGAGCGCCGCGGAAAGGGATAGACCTACCGGGCGGCGCAACCGTCTCTCTCGCACGCGCACGCTTTGTCGTGCGCAGTTGCCGAACTTCGGGCGCGCCCCTGCGGCCGCGGGCGAGGTCAGCGAGCCGGGAGACGTTGCCGTCCGCACCGCGCGAGCGACGCGCCGTGCGTAGCAATAATAATTAATATTACAGGGAGTTAAACGGCGCGCCGCGCGGGGTAATAAATTTTACGACCGGTCTTTGTTATAGACAGCAACTGCAATAGAATAGGGGCCCTATTGCCTTAGTTTAAGAGTCTTTTTGCCTTGTTGCACTAGAGTTAAGTTGACATTATTGTTTACATTTTTAAATTTTGAACTGTAAGACTAAGTATTAAATACTTTAAACTTTTAATAACGGACGAAGTATATAATACTTCAATTTTAAATTAGAACAATTTAGGACTAAGTATATAATACTTTATTTTTGAAATTTTTAAATTTTTAAATTTTTAATTTTGATTTTAATTTTTAATTTAGAACATTTTAATTATTTACATTTTTGAATTTTAAAATTTTTAAAATTTTTACACTTCAGACGAGTACCCCTACCATGTACCGGACCCCCACAAAGACCACCGACGCGGGCGAGGTGAGCCAGGCAGGCGCCAGCCAGGCGTGCAGGGTGAGCACCTCGCCCATTAAGAGCGTCCGGAGGAGTGTGGGGGAATGGGAGGGACAAGGGAAGAAGCCCAGGACCTCTCCCCGCAGCGTCGCGCCGGCCGTCAAACCGAGGACGCGTGCGGTGCCGAAAGCGGTGGAGCCGACACCTGCTCCTGCGGCGGCCGGGCAATCCCCGAAAGGGGACAAGCCGGCGTCCGCAGATCGAGTGAAGGAGGCGCGAGCGTGCCTAACTAAGGCAAAACTGCACTTGGGCAGCTCGCGCAACCTGAAGACCGAAATAAAGGAGCAGGTAATCAACGCGATAAATCGGCTCTACGAGCTTTACAAGGAGGCGGAGCTCGCAAACAGGGGACGAACCCAGGACCCAAAAGGGGGTCCAGTAGAGGAGCCGGCGAGTGGGGCAAACCGGGTGGAAGTAGAAGTAAAGGACCCACCCGCAAACCCCCCGCCGGCGACCCATTGCGAGCTCCTAAAGAAACTAGAAAGCCACGCGAGACTCCTTGAAGCCAATACCAAGGAATTGGAGGGCTTGAGGGAGTCTCTCGTGGCTACAAAAACAACAATACAAGAAAAGGGGAAGCCTCCCGGCACGTACGCGAGCGTGGCGGCCGCCCCGGCAAAAAGGCCGCCACCGGGGTGCGAACCTAAGCACTCGGTGGCGGTCTCGTCGGGGACCGACACGGGCGAGCAGGTTCTGGGCAAAATTCGAAAGGCCCTAAACGCCACCCAGACCGGCATAAGGGTCGACCGGATCCGCAGGGTGCGGGACGGTCGCGTCATCCTGGGCTGCGGCTCAGAGGCCGAGCTGGAGAGGGTGCGTGAGGGGCTGAGGAGAGCAGGGAAGGACCTGAGCCTTGCCGAAGTGAAAAACAAGGATCCGCTGGTGCTGCTCAGAGACGTGATGGCCTATAACACGAATGAAGAAATAGTAAAGGCCATCAAAAACCAGAATAAACATCTGCTGGTAGACGTCTCTGAGGAGGATCAGCGGGCGGAGGTAAGGTTCAGGAGGAGGGCGCGAAATGTGCAGACGATCCACGTGGTCATGCGCGTGTCGCCTGCTCTCTGGGGACGACTGACGGCTGCGGGCTACATGCACGTGGACCTCCAGCGAGTGCGGGTGCAGGACCACTCCCCGCTAGTCCAGTGCACTCGGTGCCTGGGTTACGGCCACACCAAACGGCACTGCGCGGAAAGCGAAGACCGCTGCAGCCATTGTGGTGGCCGGCACCTACGCGCCGAGTGTCCGGATCGGCAAGCCGGGAAACCTCCCGCCTGCCGGAACTGCCGACAAGCTAAGGCAGACCGGTGGGACCACGGCGCATTCGACGAAGACTGTCCTGTGCGGAGAAAGTGGGACACCATTGCACGGGCGTCCGTAGCGTATTGCTAAGGGCACCCAGGTGACCCACCGCACTCTCCGCGCAGGGCACCACCAGTACCGCGTGGCGCAGCTTAACCTGCAAAGGTCCGAGCTCGCTACAGCCGAGCTGATATGCGAAGCGCCGAAGAGAGGCTGGGCGTTCGCATTGGTCCAGGAGCCGTATATCGGCGCTATTGGCGAGATGAGGCACTACCCAGGGACAAGGGTGGTACAATGTGTCGCGCGAGGCAACGGGGAGGTTGTCAAGGCGGCCATTGTGCTATTCGACGACACCATCGATATCACTCAATGTCCCCAACTCACGTCTGGCAACGTTGCCGTGGCCAGGCTGAGGACTGGGGCTTGGGAGATAGGGGTGGTGTCCGTCTACCTGGAGCCTAATACGCCCGTCGGACCATACCTGGACCGGATCGGCTCGGCCGTGGAGGGCTTGGGGACTGCCAACGTGGTGCTGGGTGGCGACGTCAATGCGCATAACACCTGGTGGGGTAGCCGGTCCACGGACCGAAGGGGAGTTGAGATCGCAGCCGCCCTCGACCAACTGGGGGTGCACGTGTTGAACCAGGGGTCTGAGCCGACGTTTGATACGTATCGGGGCGGTAAGCACTACTCCAGTCGCGTCGACATTACTGCTTGCTCGACCACCCTGCTCGATCGAGCGGTGGGCTGGAGCCTCGTGGACGACATATCCTCGTCGGATCACAGGGCAATTGTGTTCAATCTGAAGCTTGACAGGTCCCGAGGCACGGACGTCAAGCGGACCACACGGCAGTACACTACCCGTAGGGCAGACTGGGGCGAGTTCCATCGAACTGTCGCCCGGCTGCTATCGGATCGCTGCCTGACGTCTGCCGAGGTGAATCAAATCACCGAGGAGGGGGCGTTGGACAGCATGGTCGGTCGGTACGTGGAAACCGTGAGGGACGCTTGCGAGTTGGTCCTGCCGAAGGCCTCCAAGCGGAAGAGGACGGAATTGCCCTGGTGGTCCGAACAGCTCTCTCTCCTCAAGGCGGATGTCCTGAGGAAGAAGAGAAGGATCAGGGCCGCGAGGCCGGCTCGTAAGGAGCTGGTCTGGCGCGAGTACTGCGACGCGAAGGAGGCATACCGTCTCGAGGCGAGGCGCGCTCAGACCCATAGCTGGAAGCGTTTCTGTGAGAGGCAGGATCGCGAGACCATGTGGGACGGGATCCACCGTGTGATGCGTCGCACGGAGGTGAGGCGAGAGGACGTCCCCCTCGTCCAGTCAGGCAAAGTGCTGGACGCAGCGGGATCAGCCAGGTTGCTGGCGGAGGTTTTCTTCCCGGAGGATGACCCCGGGAAGGACAATGCGGACCACAGAACTGTAAGAGCAAAGGCCAATGAAGTCAATTCGGGGGACCATGACGGAACATGTGATCCCCCGTTTACGATGGAGGAGCTCCGATGGTCCGTATCGACCTTCAATGCCAAGAAGGCACCTGGCTCTGACGGACTCACCGCGGACATCTGCCGAGCGGCCGTCGCCGTGGACCCCGTTCTGTACCTCGCGCTCTCCAACCGGTGTCTCGCTCTTTCCCACTTCCCCACGAGATGGAAGGAGGCAGTGGTCGTAGCGTTGCGGAAGCCGGACAAGGAGGACTACACGCACCCGAAATCCTACAGGCCCATCGGACTCTTGCCGATTTTCGGCAAGGTCCTAGAAAAAATGATGGTCCGTAGGATCCGGTGGTACACTGCACCGTATGTCAGCAGCCACCAATACGGCTTTATGCCGCAGAGGTGTACCGAGGACTCCCTGTATGTCCTGATCCAGCATCTGCGAACTCGGTTGAAGGAGAAGGAGATCGCAGTGCTGGTATCATTGGACATAGAGGGAGCCTTCGATAACGCCTGGTGGCCTGCTATACGGTGCAGACTGGCAGAAACTCGCTGCCCCGTGAATCTGCGGCGCCTTGCTGACAGCTATCTTAGCAATCGCAAGGTGTCCGTACGGTACGCGGGGGCAGAGTGGGCCAGAGAGACCACCAAGGGGTGCGTGCAGGGATCCGTAGGCGGCCCAACCTTCTGGACCCTCCTCATTAACCCTCTCTTGGAGGAGGTGGTAAAGACCGGGACACACTGCCAGGCGTTCGCAGACGACGTCGTGCTGGTCTTCTCGGGGCAGAAGGCCCAGGACATCTCGAGTCGGGCTAATGCCGTTCTCGCCCATGTTCATGAATGGGGAGTCAGGAACAAGCTGAGGTTTGCACCACACAAAACAAAGGTGATGGTGCTTACCAATAAGCAAAAGTTCGACTACCCATTACTGAGCATGGGGGGCGAGCCGCTTAGCCGGACTGGGGAAGTCCGGATACTAGGCCTCACAATTGACGATAGGCTCACGTTCAACACTCACGTGAAGAACGTGAGCAAGAAGGCACAGGGCCTCTATCGTCAGCTGTGTAGAGCCGCGAAGGTATCTTGGGGTCTGAACTCGGAGGTGATCAGAACGATGTATCTGGCGGTACTGGAGCCGACGATTTTGTATGCAGCGAGTGCATGGGCGCCGGCGGCTAGGAAGCTGCTGGTCCGCAGGCAGTTGGACGCGGTCCAGCGGGGCTTCGCGCAGAAGATTGCGAGGACCCACAGGACCGCGTCCCTGCACTCGGCCCTTATACTTGCCGGGTTGCTTCCTCTGGACCTTCGGGTCCAAGAAGCAGCCCGCTTATTTGAAATAAGAAAGGGTCATTCCCGGCAGGTGGTAGGGGACCGAGACCTGGAGGTACCGGTCAGCTACCTGAGACTACCGCACCCGTCTGGTCAAGTTGGTGTGGAGTTCTCCTGTCTGGGGGAAAGTGCGGAAGAAGTCCGACTTGCCACCGCGGCTGCCGACTTGGTAATTTATACCGACGGCAGCCGCATAGAGGACAAGGTGGGTGCGGCGTTCTGCGTCAAGCGGGGCGCCGCAGAGCTGTTCACGAAAAAGCTCAAGTTGGGCAACTTCTGCACCGTATACCAGGCAGAGCTGCTGGCTCTGGCTGAGGCAACAGGGCACGCGGCCAACGAGTCGGCGCAAGTCTGCGCCGTACTTAGCGACTCGCGGTCCGCCCTCGAAACTGTCGCAAGACCTGACACCCTCCATCCTTTAGCGTTAAGAGTGAAGGATAATGTTATGAAAGTGAGAGAAAAAGGGAAGGATGTAAGGTTGTTTTGAGTGAAAGCGCACGCGGGGATGGAGGGGAATGAGAGGGCGGACCAGCTGGCCAAGGAAGCGGCCCTGAAGAGTAAAAGACGACCGGAATATGAGAGATGCCCTGTTTCATTCGTCAAGAGGCAACTGAGACAGCAGTCGCTTGACGAATGGAACAGGAGGTATGTAGAAGGAACGACGGCTTCGGTGACGAGGATGTTCTTCCCGGACGCCGTCTCAGCCCACCGCGTGCTCCGCAGCATCGAGGTGGACACGGTCTTGGTTCAGCTCTTCACGGGGCACGGGGGGTTCTCTGAGTACCTTCACAGGTTCAAGCTCAAGGAGGACCCCTCGTGCTTCTGTGAACCGGGCGTGGACCAGACCGTGATCCACCTTGTGGCCCGGTGTCCCGCATTCGGGGGACTCCGGCTCGACTTCGAGTGCCGGTCTGGTGTTCAGGTCAAAGAAGACACGATACCCTCCCTGATAGGCGATAAAGCTACTAGGCAGGATTTTGTATATTATTGTAAAACAATAGTTAAAAAGATTATAGAAATAAATAAAACCTAGGTATAAGATAAAAGACTATAAAATAAATAATAAATGTGCAAATATGTGATACCTAGAAAATAAGATATACAAAATAAAAAAAGGGATGAAAGAAGAGTAGTATAGAAGGGCACAAAAGAAAGAAATATAGCATGAAAGACAGACTAAAAGAATATGTGATGAAAGACTGATGAGTATGAAAATAAAAAAAAATATATGTGAAAAAATTACTGTAACAAAAGACCCTGTCCCACAAAAAGATAGGGGTACGAGAGACCCCCAATAGCGGGGGTCATAAAAAAAAAAAAAAAAAAAAAAAAAAAAAAAAAAAAACCTAACCTAACCTAACCTAACCTAACCTAACCTAACCTAACCTAACCTAACCTAACCTAACCTAACCTAACCTAACCTAACCTAACCTAACCTAACCAGTCCGCCGTACGCTCCCGAGCAGAACGCACGCTCCCACGTGGCCTAGATCGCTCAAAATAGATCGATAAATCAAAAAGTGTCAGTAAAAGTGCTCGAAAATTAGTGAAAATAGTGTCAAAAAAAGCGCGTTCACAGCCCGAACGCTTTGACACCAAAAAAGTGTAAATTGGACATAATTTGGATTTTTAAACACAAAAACAAAAATTACAGTGAGCAAGTAAGAAAAGAAAAAATTAAAACGCTGCACGATTTTCAGTGGGAAATCGTGTAACGGCAACTGTGGCGAGGTGCGCCGTACCAAGGCCTCTCGTTTGACACCTTTTTTGGATTTTTACGACCACAGACGGAGGAGCTGCAGCCGAAGTAAGGGAATTCCAACTGGAAAACATAAAGAAAACCGGTTGGAACCTTACTTCGAGAATACCAGCGAACATCCGGGGCCTTTTAAGGGTCCGAGGACCGCGGAGGTTGCAGCCGGGAGCCGGGAGCGACCTGGACTTAGCATAAGTAAGATAGCCGCCGAGTATTACACGCATTTACAAAGCGTAATATTAAATAAATAAAGTGGTGGGTAATTACATTTTCTTTTTAGCCCACCACAAGGTTAAATTCCCTTTATAAATACTAGAAATTAAAATACTCGGCGGCTGTCACTGGGAGTGAGGTCTTTTTGACCTATCCCATAGTTTTAAGATTAGCATTATAAGTAGAATTAGACAATAGTTGCTGTTTATAACAAAGCACCTTAATAAAAATAAGCGGACGGTAGAAGGTAAAAAAAAACATAAAACCGAGCCAGATTCGCGCCGCCGCGGCCGTAGCAAAACATCTGGTGCGCGCCTGAGCGCCGCGGAAAGGGATAGACCTACCGGGCGGCGCAACCGTCTCTCTCGCACGCGCACGCTTTGTCGTGCGCAGTTGCCGAACTTCGGGCGCGCCCCTGCGGCCGCGGGCGAGGTCAGCGAGCCGGGAGACGTTGCCGTCCGCACCGCGCGAGCGACGCGCCGTGCGTAGCAATAATAATTAATATTACAGGGAGTTAAACGGCGCGCCGCGCGGGGTAATAAATTTTACGACCGGTCTTTGTTATAGACAGCAACTGCAATAGAATAGGGGCCCTATTGCCTTAGTTTAAGAGTCTTTTTGCCTTGTTGCACTAGAGTTAAGTTGACATTATTGTTTACATTTTTAAATTTTGAACTGTAAGACTAAGTATTAAATACTTTAAACTTTTAATAACGGACGAAGTATATAATACTTCAATTTTAAATTAGAACAATTTAGGACTAAGTATATAATACTTTATTTTTGAAATTTTTAAATTTTTAAATTTTTAATTTTGATTTTAATTTTTAATTTAGAACATTTTAATTATTTACATTTTTGAATTTTAAAATTTTTAAAATTTTTACACTTCAGACGAGTACCCCTACCATGTACCGGACCCCCACAAAGACCACCGACGCGGGCGAGGTGAGCCAGGCAGGCGCCAGCCAGGCGTGCAGGGTGAGCACCTCGCCCATTAAGAGCGTCCGGAGGAGTGTGGGGGAATGGGAGGGACAAGGGAAGAAGCCCAGGACCTCTCCCCGCAGCGTCGCGCCGGCCGTCAAACCGAGGACGCGTGCGGTGCCGAAAGCGGTGGAGCCGACACCTGCTCCTGCGGCGGCCGGGCAATCCCCGAAAGGGGACAAGCCGGCGTCCGCAGATCGAGTGAAGGAGGCGCGAGCGTGCCTAACTAAGGCAAAACTGCACTTGGGCAGCTCGCGCAACCTGAAGACCGAAATAAAGGAGCAGGTAATCAACGCGATAAATCGGCTCTACGAGCTTTACAAGGAGGCGGAGCTCGCAAACAGGGGACGAACCCAGGACCCAAAAGGGGGTCCAGTAGAGGAGCCGGCGAGTGGGGCAAACCGGGTGGAAGTAGAAGTAAAGGACCCACCCGCAAACCCCCCGCCGGCGACCCATTGCGAGCTCCTAAAGAAACTAGAAAGCCACGCGAGACTCCTTGAAGCCAATACCAAGGAATTGGAGGGCTTGAGGGAGTCTCTCGTGGCTACAAAAACAACAATACAAGAAAAGGGGAAGCCTCCCGGCACGTACGCGAGCGTGGCGGCCGCCCCGGCAAAAAGGCCGCCACCGGGGTGCGAACCTAAGCACTCGGTGGCGGTCTCGTCGGGGACCGACACGGGCGAGCAGGTTCTGGGCAAAATTCGAAAGGCCCTAAACGCCACCCAGACCGGCATAAGGGTCGACCGGATCCGCAGGGTGCGGGACGGTCGCGTCATCCTGGGCTGCGGCTCAGAGGCCGAGCTGGAGAGGGTGCGTGAGGGGCTGAGGAGAGCAGGGAAGGACCTGAGCCTTGCCGAAGTGAAAAACAAGGATCCGCTGGTGCTGCTCAGAGACGTGATGGCCTATAACACGAATGAAGAAATAGTAAAGGCCATCAAAAACCAGAATAAACATCTGCTGGTAGACGTCTCTGAGGAGGATCAGCGGGCGGAGGTAAGGTTCAGGAGGAGGGCGCGAAATGTGCAGACGATCCACGTGGTCATGCGCGTGTCGCCTGCTCTCTGGGGACGACTGACGGCTGCGGGCTACATGCACGTGGACCTCCAGCGAGTGCGGGTGCAGGACCACTCCCCGCTAGTCCAGTGCACTCGGTGCCTGGGTTACGGCCACACCAAACGGCACTGCGCGGAAAGCGAAGACCGCTGCAGCCATTGTGGTGGCCGGCACCTACGCGCCGAGTGTCCGGATCGGCAAGCCGGGAAACCTCCCGCCTGCCGGAACTGCCGACAAGCTAAGGCAGACCGGTGGGACCACGGCGCATTCGACGAAGACTGTCCTGTGCGGAGAAAGTGGGACACCATTGCACGGGCGTCCGTAGCGTATTGCTAAGGGCACCCAGGTGACCCACCGCACTCTCCGCGCAGGGCACCACCAGTACCGCGTGGCGCAGCTTAACCTGCAAAGGTCCGAGCTCGCTACAGCCGAGCTGATATGCGAAGCGCCGAAGAGAGGCTGGGCGTTCGCATTGGTCCAGGAGCCGTATATCGGCGCTATTGGCGAGATGAGGCACTACCCAGGGACAAGGGTGGTACAATGTGTCGCGCGAGGCAACGGGGAGGTTGTCAAGGCGGCCATTGTGCTATTCGACGACACCATCGATATCACTCAATGTCCCCAACTCACGTCTGGCAACGTTGCCGTGGCCAGGCTGAGGACTGGGGCTTGGGAGATAGGGGTGGTGTCCGTCTACCTGGAGCCTAATACGCCCGTCGGACCATACCTGGACCGGATCGGCTCGGCCGTGGAGGGCTTGGGGACTGCCAACGTGGTGCTGGGTGGCGACGTCAATGCGCATAACACCTGGTGGGGTAGCCGGTCCACGGACCGAAGGGGAGTTGAGATCGCAGCCGCCCTCGACCAACTGGGGGTGCACGTGTTGAACCAGGGGTCTGAGCCGACGTTTGATACGTATCGGGGCGGTAAGCACTACTCCAGTCGCGTCGACATTACTGCTTGCTCGACCACCCTGCTCGATCGAGCGGTGGGCTGGAGCCTCGTGGACGACATATCCTCGTCGGATCACAGGGCAATTGTGTTCAATCTGAAGCTTGACAGGTCCCGAGGCACGGACGTCAAGCGGACCACACGGCAGTACACTACCCGTAGGGCAGACTGGGGCGAGTTCCATCGAACTGTCGCCCGGCTGCTATCGGATCGCTGCCTGACGTCTGCCGAGGTGAATCAAATCACCGAGGAGGGGGCGTTGGACAGCATGGTCGGTCGGTACGTGGAAACCGTGAGGGACGCTTGCGAGTTGGTCCTGCCGAAGGCCTCCAAGCGGAAGAGGACGGAATTGCCCTGGTGGTCCGAACAGCTCTCTCTCCTCAAGGCGGATGTCCTGAGGAAGAAGAGAAGGATCAGGGCCGCGAGGCCGGCTCGTAAGGAGCTGGTCTGGCGCGAGTACTGCGACGCGAAGGAGGCATACCGTCTCGAGGCGAGGCGCGCTCAGACCCATAGCTGGAAGCGTTTCTGTGAGAGGCAGGATCGCGAGACCATGTGGGACGGGATCCACCGTGTGATGCGTCGCACGGAGGTGAGGCGAGAGGACGTCCCCCTCGTCCAGTCAGGCAAAGTGCTGGACGCAGCGGGATCAGCCAGGTTGCTGGCGGAGGTTTTCTTCCCGGAGGATGACCCCGGGAAGGACAATGCGGACCACAGAACTGTAAGAGCAAAGGCCAATGAAGTCAATTCGGGGGACCATGACGGAACATGTGATCCCCCGTTTACGATGGAGGAGCTCCGATGGTCCGTATCGACCTTCAATGCCAAGAAGGCACCTGGCTCTGACGGACTCACCGCGGACATCTGCCGAGCGGCCGTCGCCGTGGACCCCGTTCTGTACCTCGCGCTCTCCAACCGGTGTCTCGCTCTTTCCCACTTCCCCACGAGATGGAAGGAGGCAGTGGTCGTAGCGTTGCGGAAGCCGGACAAGGAGGACTACACGCACCCGAAATCCTACAGGCCCATCGGACTCTTGCCGATTTTCGGCAAGGTCCTAGAAAAAATGATGGTCCGTAGGATCCGGTGGTACACTGCACCGTATGTCAGCAGCCACCAATACGGCTTTATGCCGCAGAGGTGTACCGAGGACTCCCTGTATGTCCTGATCCAGCATCTGCGAACTCGGTTGAAGGAGAAGGAGATCGCAGTGCTGGTATCATTGGACATAGAGGGAGCCTTCGATAACGCCTGGTGGCCTGCTATACGGTGCAGACTGGCAGAAACTCGCTGCCCCGTGAATCTGCGGCGCCTTGCTGACAGCTATCTTAGCAATCGCAAGGTGTCCGTACGGTACGCGGGGGCAGAGTGGGCCAGAGAGACCACCAAGGGGTGCGTGCAGGGATCCGTAGGCGGCCCAACCTTCTGGACCCTCCTCATTAACCCTCTCTTGGAGGAGGTGGTAAAGACCGGGACACACTGCCAGGCGTTCGCAGACGACGTCGTGCTGGTCTTCTCGGGGCAGAAGGCCCAGGACATCTCGAGTCGGGCTAATGCCGTTCTCGCCCATGTTCATGAATGGGGAGTCAGGAACAAGCTGAGGTTTGCACCACACAAAACAAAGGTGATGGTGCTTACCAATAAGCAAAAGTTCGACTACCCATTACTGAGCATGGGGGGCGAGCCGCTTAGCCGGACTGGGGAAGTCCGGATACTAGGCCTCACAATTGACGATAGGCTCACGTTCAACACTCACGTGAAGAACGTGAGCAAGAAGGCACAGGGCCTCTATCGTCAGCTGTGTAGAGCCGCGAAGGTATCTTGGGGTCTGAACTCGGAGGTGATCAGAACGATGTATCTGGCGGTACTGGAGCCGACGATTTTGTATGCAGCGAGTGCATGGGCGCCGGCGGCTAGGAAGCTGCTGGTCCGCAGGCAGTTGGACGCGGTCCAGCGGGGCTTCGCGCAGAAGATTGCGAGGACCCACAGGACCGCGTCCCTGCACTCGGCCCTTATACTTGCCGGGTTGCTTCCTCTGGACCTTCGGGTCCAAGAAGCAGCCCGCTTATTTGAAATAAGAAAGGGTCATTCCCGGCAGGTGGTAGGGGACCGAGACCTGGAGGTACCGGTCAGCTACCTGAGACTACCGCACCCGTCTGGTCAAGTTGGTGTGGAGTTCTCCTGTCTGGGGGAAAGTGCGGAAGAAGTCCGACTTGCCACCGCGGCTGCCGACTTGGTAATTTATACCGACGGCAGCCGCATAGAGGACAAGGTGGGTGCGGCGTTCTGCGTCAAGCGGGGCGCCGCAGAGCTGTTCACGAAAAAGCTCAAGTTGGGCAACTTCTGCACCGTATACCAGGCAGAGCTGCTGGCTCTGGCTGAGGCAACAGGGCACGCGGCCAACGAGTCGGCGCAAGTCTGCGCCGTACTTAGCGACTCGCGGTCCGCCCTCGAAACTGTCGCAAGACCTGACACCCTCCATCCTTTAGCGTTAAGAGTGAAGGATAATGTTATGAAAGTGAGAGAAAAAGGGAAGGATGTAAGGTTGTTTTGAGTGAAAGCGCACGCGGGGATGGAGGGGAATGAGAGGGCGGACCAGCTGGCCAAGGAAGCGGCCCTGAAGAGTAAAAGACGACCGGAATATGAGAGATGCCCTGTTTCATTCGTCAAGAGGCAACTGAGACAGCAGTCGCTTGACGAATGGAACAGGAGGTATGTAGAAGGAACGACGGCTTCGGTGACGAGGATGTTCTTCCCGGACGCCGTCTCAGCCCACCGCGTGCTCCGCAGCATCGAGGTGGACACGGTCTTGGTTCAGCTCTTCACGGGGCACGGGGGGTTCTCTGAGTACCTTCACAGGTTCAAGCTCAAGGAGGACCCCTCGTGCTTCTGTGAACCGGGCGTGGACCAGACCGTGATCCACCTTGTGGCCCGGTGTCCCGCATTCGGGGGACTCCGGCTCGACTTCGAGTGCCGGTCTGGTGTTCAGGTCAAAGAAGACACGATACCCTCCCTGATAGGCGATAAAGCTACTAGGCAGGATTTTGTATATTATTGTAAAACAATAGTTAAAAAGATTATAGAAATAAATAAAACCTAGGTATAAGATAAAAGACTATAAAATAAATAATAAATGTGCAAATATGTGATACCTAGAAAATAAGATATACAAAATAAAAAAAGGGATGAAAGAAGAGTAGTATAGAAGGGCACAAAAGAAAGAAATATAGCATGAAAGACAGACTAAAAGAATATGTGATGAAAGACTGATGAGTATGAAAATAAAAAAAAATATATGTGAAAAAATTACTGTAACAAAAGACCCTGTCCCACAAAAAGATAGGGGTACGAGAGACCCCCAATAGCGGGGGTCATAAAAAAAAAAAAAAAAAAAAAAAAAAAAAAAAAAAAAAAAAAAAAAAAAAAAAACCTAACCTAACCTAACCTAACCTAACCTAACCTAACCTAACCTAACCTAACCTAACCTAACCTAACCTAACCTAACCAGTCCGCCGTACGCTCCCGAGCAGAACGCACGCTCCCACGTGGCCTAGATCGCTCAAAATAGATCGATAAATCAAAAAGTGTCAGTAAAAGTGCTCGAAAATTAGTGAAAATAGTGTCAAAAAAAGCGCGTTCACAGCCCGAACGCTTTGACACCAAAAAAGTGTAAATTGGACATAATTTGGATTTTTAAACACAAAAACAAAAATTACAGTGAGCAAGTAAGAAAAGAAAAAATTAAAACGCTGCACGATTTTCAGTGGGAAATCGTGTAACGGCAACTGTGGCGAGGTGCGCCGTACCAAGGCCTCTCGTTTGACACCTTTTTTGGATTTTTACGACCACAGACGGAGGAGCTGCAGCCGAAGTAAGGGAATTCCAACTGGAAAACATAAAGAAAACCGGTTGGAACCTTACTTCGAGAATACCAGCGAACATCCGGGGCCTTTTAAGGGTCCGAGGACCGCGGAGGTTGCAGCCGGGAGCCGGGAGCGACCTGGACTTAGCATAAGTAAGATAGCCGCCGAGTATTACACGCATTTACAAAGCGTAATATTAAATAAATAAAGTGGTGGGTAATTACATTTTCTTTTTAGCCCACCACAAGGTTAAATTCCCTTTATAAATACTAGAAATTAAAATACTCGGCGGCTGTCACTGGGAGTGAGGTCTTTTTGACCTATCCCATAGTTTTAAGATTAGCATTATAAGTAGAATTAGACAATAGTTGCTGTTTATAACAAAGCACCTTAATAAAAATAAGCGGACGGTAGAAGGTAAAAAAAAACATAAAACCGAGCCAGATTCGCGCCGCCGCGGCCGTAGCAAAACATCTGGTGCGCGCCTGAGCGCCGCGGAAAGGGATAGACCTACCGGGCGGCGCAACCGTCTCTCTCGCACGCGCACGCTTTGTCGTGCGCAGTTGCCGAACTTCGGGCGCGCCCCTGCGGCCGCGGGCGAGGTCAGCGAGCCGGGAGACGTTGCCGTCCGCACCGCGCGAGCGACGCGCCGTGCGTAGCAATAATAATTAATATTACAGGGAGTTAAACGGCGCGCCGCGCGGGGTAATAAATTTTACGACCGGTCTTTGTTATAGACAGCAACTGCAATAGAATAGGGGCCCTATTGCCTTAGTTTAAGAGTCTTTTTGCCTTGTTGCACTAGAGTTAAGTTGACATTATTGTTTACATTTTTAAATTTTGAACTGTAAGACTAAGTATTAAATACTTTAAACTTTTAATAACGGACGAAGTATATAATACTTCAATTTTAAATTAGAACAATTTAGGACTAAGTATATAATACTTTATTTTTGAAATTTTTAAATTTTTAAATTTTTAATTTTGATTTTAATTTTTAATTTAGAACATTTTAATTATTTACATTTTTGAATTTTAAAATTTTTAAAATTTTTACACTTCAGACGAGTACCCCTACCATGTACCGGACCCCCACAAAGACCACCGACGCGGGCGAGGTGAGCAAGGCAGGCGCCAGCCAGGCGTGCAGGGTGAGCACCTCGCCCATTAAGAGCGTCCGGAGGAGTGTGGGGGAATGGGAGGGACAAGGGAAGAAGCCCAGGACCTCTCCCCGCAGCGTCGCGCCGGCCGTCAAACCGAGGACGCGTGCGGTGCCGAAAGCGGTGGAGCCGACACCTGCTCCTGCGGCGGCCGGGCAATCCCCGAAAGGGGACAAGCCGGCGTCCGCAGATCGAGTGAAGGAGGCGCGAGCGTGCCTAACTAAGGCAAAACTGCACTTGGGCAGCTCGCGCAACCTGAAGACCGAAATAAAGGAGCAGGTAATCAACGCGATAAATCGGCTCTACGAGCTTTACAAGGAGGCGGAGCTCGCAAACAGGGGACGAACCCAGGACCCAAAAGGGGGTCCAGTAGAGGAGCCGGCGAGTGGGGCAAACCGGGTGGAAGTAGAAGTAAAGGACCCACCCGCAAACCCCCCGCCGGCGACCCATTGCGAGCTCCTAAAGAAACTAGAAAGCCACGCGAGACTCCTTGAAGCCAATACCAAGGAATTGGAGGGCTTGAGGGAGTCTCTCGTGGCTACAAAAACAACAATACAAGAAAAGGGGAAGCCTCCCGGCACGTACGCGAGCGTGGCGGCCGCCCCGGCAAAAAGGCCGCCACCGGGGTGCGAACCTAAGCACTCGGTGGCGGTCTCGTCGGGGACCGACACGGGCGAGCAGGTTCTGGGCAAAATTCGAAAGGCCCTAAACGCCACCCAGACCGGCATAAGGGTCGACCGGATCCGCAGGGTGCGGGACGGTCGCGTCATCCTGGGCTGCGGCTCAGAGGCCGAGCTGGAGAGGGTGCGTGAGGGGCTGAGGAGAGCAGGGAAGGACCTGAGCCTTGCCGAAGTGAAAAACAAGGATCCGCTGGTGCTGCTCAGAGACGTGATGGCCTATAACACGAATGAAGAAATAGTAAAGGCCATCAAAAACCAGAATAAACATCTGCTGGTAGACGTCTCTGAGGAGGATCAGCGGGCGGAGGTAAGGTTCAGGAGGAGGGCGCGAAATGTGCAGACGATCCACGTGGTCATGCGCGTGTCGCCTGCTCTCTGGGGACGACTGACGGCTGCGGGCTACATGCACGTGGACCTCCAGCGAGTGCGGGTGCAGGACCACTCCCCGCTAGTCCAGTGCACTCGGTGCCTGGGTTACGGCCACACCAAACGGCACTGCGCGGAAAGCGAAGACCGCTGCAGCCATTGTGGTGGCCGGCACCTACGCGCCGAGTGTCCGGATCGGCAAGCCGGGAAACCTCCCGCCTGCCGGAACTGCCGACAAGCTAAGGCAGACCGGTGGGACCACGGCGCATTCGACGAAGACTGTCCTGTGCGGAGAAAGTGGGACACCATTGCACGGGCGTCCGTAGCGTATTGCTAAGGGCACCCAGGTGACCCACCGCACTCTCCGCGCAGGGCACCACCAGTACCGCGTGGCGCAGCTTAACCTGCAAAGGTCCGAGCTCGCTACAGCCGAGCTGATATGCGAAGCGCCGAAGAGAGGCTGGGCGTTCGCATTGGTCCAGGAGCCGTATATCGGCGCTATTGGCGAGATGAGGCACTACCCAGGGACAAGGGTGGTACAATGTGTCGCGCGAGGCAACGGGGAGGTTGTCAAGGCGGCCATTGTGCTATTCGACGACACCATCGATATCACTCAATGTCCCCAACTCACGTCTGGCAACGTTGCCGTGGCCAGGCTGAGGACTGGGGCTTGGGAGATAGGGGTGGTGTCCGTCTACCTGGAGCCTAATACGCCCGTCGGACCATACCTGGACCGGATCGGCTCGGCCGTGGAGGGCTTGGGGACTGCCAACGTGGTGCTGGGTGGCGACGTCAATGCGCATAACACCTGGTGGGGTAGCCGGTCCACGGACCGAAGGGGAGTTGAGATCGCAGCCGCCCTCGACCAACTGGGGGTGCACGTGTTGAACCAGGGGTCTGAGCCGACGTTTGATACGTATCGGGGCGGTAAGCACTACTCCAGTCGCGTCGACATTACTGCTTGCTCGACCACCCTGCTCGATCGAGCGGTGGGCTGGAGCCTCGTGGACGACATATCCTCGTCGGATCACAGGGCAATTGTGTTCAATCTGAAGCTTGACAGGTCCCGAGGCACGGACGTCAAGCGGACCACACGGCAGTACACTACCCGTAGGGCAGACTGGGGCGAGTTCCATCGAACTGTCGCCCGGCTGCTATCGGATCGCTGCCTGACGTCTGCCGAGGTGAATCAAATCACCGAGGAGGGGGCGTTGGACAGCATGGTCGGTCGGTACGTGGAAACCGTGAGGGACGCTTGCGAGTTGGTCCTGCCGAAGGCCTCCAAGCGGAAGAGGACGGAATTGCCCTGGTGGTCCGAACAGCTCTCTCTCCTCAAGGCGGATGTCCTGAGGAAGAAGAGAAGGATCAGGGCCGCGAGGCCGGCTCGTAAGGAGCTGGTCTGGCGCGAGTACTGCGACGCGAAGGAGGCATACCGTCTCGAGGCGAGGCGCGCTCAGACCCATAGCTGGAAGCGTTTCTGTGAGAGGCAGGATCGCGAGACCATGTGGGACGGGATCCACCGTGTGATGCGTCGCACGGAGGTGAGGCGAGAGGACGTCCCCCTCGTCCAGTCAGGCAAAGTGCTGGACGCAGCGGGATCAGCCAGGTTGCTGGCGGAGGTTTTCTTCCCGGAGGATGACCCCGGGAAGGACAATGCGGACCACAGAACTGTAAGAGCAAAGGCCAATGAAGTCAATTCGGGGGACCATGACGGAACATGTGATCCCCCGTTTACGATGGAGGAGCTCCGATGGTCCGTATCGACCTTCAATGCCAAGAAGGCACCTGGCTCTGACGGACTCACCGCGGACATCTGCCGAGCGGCCGTCGCCGTGGACCCCGTTCTGTACCTCGCGCTCTCCAACCGGTGTCTCGCTCTTTCCCACTTCCCCACGAGATGGAAGGAGGCAGTGGTCGTAGCGTTGCGGAAGCCGGACAAGGAGGACTACACGCACCCGAAATCCTACAGGCCCATCGGACTCTTGCCGATTTTCGGCAAGGTCCTAGAAAAAATGATGGTCCGTAGGATCCGGTGGTACACTGCACCGTATGTCAGCAGCCACCAATACGGCTTTATGCCGCAGAGGTGTACCGAGGACTCCCTGTATGTCCTGATCCAGCATCTGCGAACTCGGTTGAAGGAGAAGGAGATCGCAGTGCTGGTATCATTGGACATAGAGGGAGCCTTCGATAACGCCTGGTGGCCTGCTATACGGTGCAGACTGGCAGAAACTCGCTGCCCCGTGAATCTGCGGCGCCTTGCTGACAGCTATCTTAGCAATCGCAAGGTGTCCGTACGGTACGCGGGGGCAGAGTGGGCCAGAGAGACCACCAAGGGGTGCGTGCAGGGATCCGTAGGCGGCCCAACCTTCTGGACCCTCCTCATTAACCCTCTCTTGGAGGAGGTGGTAAAGACCGGGACACACTGCCAGGCGTTCGCAGACGACGTCGTGCTGGTCTTCTCGGGGCAGAAGGCCCAGGACATCTCGAGTCGGGCTAATGCCGTTCTCGCCCATGTTCATGAATGGGGAGTCAGGAACAAGCTGAGGTTTGCACCACACAAAACAAAGGTGATGGTGCTTACCAATAAGCAAAAGTTCGACTACCCATTACTGAGCATGGGGGGCGAGCCGCTTAGCCGGACTGGGGAAGTCCGGATACTAGGCCTCACAATTGACGATAGGCTCACGTTCAACACTCACGTGAAGAACGTGAGCAAGAAGGCACAGGGCCTCTATCGTCAGCTGTGTAGAGCCGCGAAGGTATCTTGGGGTCTGAACTCGGAGGTGATCAGAACGATGTATCTGGCGGTACTGGAGCCGACGATTTTGTATGCAGCGAGTGCATGGGCGCCGGCGGCTAGGAAGCTGCTGGTCCGCAGGCAGTTGGACGCGGTCCAGCGGGGCTTCGCGCAGAAGATTGCGAGGACCCACAGGACCGCGTCCCTGCACTCGGCCCTTATACTTGCCGGGTTGCTTCCTCTGGACCTTCGGGTCCAAGAAGCAGCCCGCTTATTTGAAATAAGAAAGGGTCATTCCCGGCAGGTGGTAGGGGACCGAGACCTGGAGGTACCGGTCAGCTACCTGAGACTACCGCACCCGTCTGGTCAAGTTGGTGTGGAGTTCTCCTGTCTGGGGGAAAGTGCGGAAGAAGTCCGACTTGCCACCGCGGCTGCCGACTTGGTAATTTATACCGACGGCAGCCGCATAGAGGACAAGGTGGGTGCGGCGTTCTGCGTCAAGCGGGGCGCCGCAGAGCTGTTCACGAAAAAGCTCAAGTTGGGCAACTTCTGCACCGTATACCAGGCAGAGCTGCTGGCTCTGGCTGAGGCAACAGGGCACGCGGCCAACGAGTCGGCGCAAGTCTGCGCCGTACTTAGCGACTCGCGGTCCGCCCTCGAAACTGTCGCAAGACCTGACACCCTCCATCCTTTAGCGTTAAGAGTGAAGGATAATGTTATGAAAGTGAGAGAAAAAGGGAAGGATGTAAGGTTGTTTTGAGTGAAAGCGCACGCGGGGATGGAGGGGAATGAGAGGGCGGACCAGCTGGCCAAGGAAGCGGCCCTGAAGAGTAAAAGACGACCGGAATATGAGAGATGCCCTGTTTCATTCGTCAAGAGGCAACTGAGACAGCAGTCGCTTGACGAATGGAACAGGAGGTATGTAGAAGGAACGACGGCTTCGGTGACGAGGATGTTCTTCCCGGACGCCGTCTCAGCCCACCGCGTGCTCCGCAGCATCGAGGTGGACACGGTCTTGGTTCAGCTCTTCACGGGGCACGGGGGGTTCTCTGAGTACCTTCACAGGTTCAAGCTCAAGGAGGACCCCTCGTGCTTCTGTGAACCGGGCGTGGACCAGACCGTGATCCACCTTGTGGCCCGGTGTCCCGCATTCGGGGGACTCCGGCTCGACTTCGAGTGCCGGTCTGGTGTTCAGGTCAAAGAAGACACGATACCCTCCCTGATAGGCGATAAAGCTACTAGGCAGGATTTTGTATATTATTGTAAAACAATAGTTAAAAAGATTATAGAAATAAATAAAACCTAGGTATAAGATAAAAGACTATAAAATAAATAATAAATGTGCAAATATGTGATACCTAGAAAATAAGATATACAAAATAAAAAAAGGGATGAAAGAAGAGTAGTATAGAAGGGCACAAAAGAAAGAAATATAGCATGAAAGACAGACTAAAAGAATATGTGATGAAAGACTGATGAGTATGAAAATAAAAAAAAATATATGTGAAAAAATTACTGTAACAAAAGACCCTGTCCCACAAAAAGATAGGGGTACGAGAGACCCCCAATAGCGGGGGTCATAAAAAAAAAAAAAAAAAAAAAAAAAAAAAAAAAAAAAAAAAAAAAAAAAAAAAAAAAACCTAACCTAACCTAACCTAACCTAACCTAACCTAACCTAACCTAACCTAACCTAACCTAACCTAACCTAACCTAACCTAACCTAACCTAACCTAACCAGTCCGCCGTACGCTCCCGAGCAGAACGCACGCTCCCACGTGGCCTAGATCGCTCAAAATAGATCGATAAATCAAAAAGTGTCAGTAAAAGTGCTCGAAAATTAGTGAAAATAGTGTCAAAAAAAGCGCGTTCACAGCCCGAACGCTTTGACACCAAAAAAGTGTAAATTGGACATAATTTGGATTTTTAAACACAAAAACAAAAATTACAGTGAGCAAGTAAGAAAAGAAAAAATTAAAACGCTGCACGATTTTCAGTGGGAAATCGTGTAACGGCAACTGTGGCGAGGTGCGCCGTACCAAGGCCTCTCGTTTGACACCTTTTTTGGATTTTTACGACCACAGACGGAGGAGCTGCAGCCGAAGTAAGGGAATTCCAACTGGAAAACATAAAGAAAACCGGTTGGAACCTTACTTCGAGAATACCAGCGAACATCCGGGGCCTTTTAAGGGTCCGAGGACCGCGGAGGTTGCAGCCGGGAGCCGGGAGCGACCTGGACTTAGCATAAGTAAGATAGCCGCCGAGTATTACACGCATTTACAAAGCGTAATATTAAATAAATAAAGTGGTGGGTAATTACATTTTCTTTTTAGCCCACCACAAGGTTAAATTCCCTTTATAAATACTAGAAATTAAAATACTCGGCGGCTGTCACTGGGAGTGAGGTCTTTTTGACCTATCCCATAGTTTTAAGATTAGCATTATAAGTAGAATTAGACAATAGTTGCTGTTTATAACAAAGCACCTTAATAAAAATAAGCGGACGGTAGAAGGTAAAAAAAAACATAAAACCGAGCCAGATTCGCGCCGCCGCGGCCGTAGCAAAACATCTGGTGCGCGCCTGAGCGCCGCGGAAAGGGATAGACCTACCGGGCGGCGCAACCGTCTCTCTCGCACGCGCACGCTTTGTCGTGCGCAGTTGCCGAACTTCGGGCGCGCCCCTGCGGCCGCGGGCGAGGTCAGCGAGCCGGGAGACGTTGCCGTCCGCACCGCGCGAGCGACGCGCCGTGCGTAGCAATAATAATTAATATTACAGGGAGTTAAACGGCGCGCCGCGCGGGGTAATAAATTTTACGACCGGTCTTTGTTATAGACAGCAACTGCAATAGAATAGGGGCCCTATTGCCTTAGTTTAAGAGTCTTTTTGCCTTGTTGCACTAGAGTTAAGTTGACATTATTGTTTACATTTTTAAATTTTGAACTGTAAGACTAAGTATTAAATACTTTAAACTTTTAATAACGGACGAAGTATATAATACTTCAATTTTAAATTAGAACAATTTAGGACTAAGTATATAATACTTTATTTTTGAAATTTTTAAATTTTTAAATTTTTAATTTTGATTTTAATTTTTAATTTAGAACATTTTAATTATTTACATTTTTGAATTTTAAAATTTTTAAAATTTTTACACTTCAGACGAGTACCCCTACCATGTACCGGACCCCCACAAAGACCACCGACGCGGGCGAGGTGAGCCAGGCAGGCGCCAGCCAGGCGTGCAGGGTGAGCACCTCGCCCATTAAGAGCGTCCGGAGGAGTGTGGGGGAATGGGAGGGACAAGGGAAGAAGCCCAGGACCTCTCCCCGCAGCGTCGCGCCGGCCGTCAAACCGAGGACGCGTGCGGTGCCGAAAGCGGTGGAGCCGACACCTGCTCCTGCGGCGGCCGGGCAATCCCCGAAAGGGGACAAGCCGGCGTCCGCAGATCGAGTGAAGGAGGCGCGAGCGTGCCTAACTAAGGCAAAACTGCACTTGGGCAGCTCGCGCAACCTGAAGACCGAAATAAAGGAGCAGGTAATCAACGCGATAAATCGGCTCTACGAGCTTTACAAGGAGGCGGAGCTCGCAAACAGGGGACGAACCCAGGACCCAAAAGGGGGTCCAGTAGAGGAGCCGGCGAGTGGGGCAAACCGGGTGGAAGTAGAAGTAAAGGACCCACCCGCAAACCCCCCGCCGGCGACCCATTGCGAGCTCCTAAAGAAACTAGAAAGCCACGCGAGACTCCTTGAAGCCAATACCAAGGAATTGGAGGGCTTGAGGGAGTCTCTCGTGGCTACAAAAACAACAATACAAGAAAAGGGGAAGCCTCCCGGCACGTACGCGAGCGTGGCGGCCGCCCCGGCAAAAAGGCCGCCACCGGGGTGCGAACCTAAGCACTCGGTGGCGGTCTCGTCGGGGACCGACACGGGCGAGCAGGTTCTGGGCAAAATTCGAAAGGCCCTAAACGCCACCCAGACCGGCATAAGGGTCGACCGGATCCGCAGGGTGCGGGACGGTCGCGTCATCCTGGGCTGCGGCTCAGAGGCCGAGCTGGAGAGGGTGCGTGAGGGGCTGAGGAGAGCAGGGAAGGACCTGAGCCTTGCCGAAGTGAAAAACAAGGATCCGCTGGTGCTGCTCAGAGACGTGATGGCCTATAACACGAATGAAGAAATAGTAAAGGCCATCAAAAACCAGAATAAACATCTGCTGGTAGACGTCTCTGAGGAGGATCAGCGGGCGGAGGTAAGGTTCAGGAGGAGGGCGCGAAATGTGCAGACGATCCACGTGGTCATGCGCGTGTCGCCTGCTCTCTGGGGACGACTGACGGCTGCGGGCTACATGCACGTGGACCTCCAGCGAGTGCGGGTGCAGGACCACTCCCCGCTAGTCCAGTGCACTCGGTGCCTGGGTTACGGCCACACCAAACGGCACTGCGCGGAAAGCGAAGACCGCTGCAGCCATTGTGGTGGCCGGCACCTACGCGCCGAGTGTCCGGATCGGCAAGCCGGGAAACCTCCCGCCTGCCGGAACTGCCGACAAGCTAAGGCAGACCGGTGGGACCACGGCGCATTCGACGAAGACTGTCCTGTGCGGAGAAAGTGGGACACCATTGCACGGGCGTCCGTAGCGTATTGCTAAGGGCACCCAGGTGACCCACCGCACTCTCCGCGCAGGGCACCACCAGTACCGCGTGGCGCAGCTTAACCTGCAAAGGTCCGAGCTCGCTACAGCCGAGCTGATATGCGAAGCGCCGAAGAGAGGCTGGGCGTTCGCATTGGTCCAGGAGCCGTATATCGGCGCTATTGGCGAGATGAGGCACTACCCAGGGACAAGGGTGGTACAATGTGTCGCGCGAGGCAACGGGGAGGTTGTCAAGGCGGCCATTGTGCTATTCGACGACACCATCGATATCACTCAATGTCCCCAACTCACGTCTGGCAACGTTGCCGTGGCCAGGCTGAGGACTGGGGCTTGGGAGATAGGGGTGGTGTCCGTCTACCTGGAGCCTAATACGCCCGTCGGACCATACCTGGACCGGATCGGCTCGGCCGTGGAGGGCTTGGGGACTGCCAACGTGGTGCTGGGTGGCGACGTCAATGCGCATAACACCTGGTGGGGTAGCCGGTCCACGGACCGAAGGGGAGTTGAGATCGCAGCCGCCCTCGACCAACTGGGGGTGCACGTGTTGAACCAGGGGTCTGAGCCGACGTTTGATACGTATCGGGGCGGTAAGCACTACTCCAGTCGCGTCGACATTACTGCTTGCTCGACCACCCTGCTCGATCGAGCGGTGGGCTGGAGCCTCGTGGACGACATATCCTCGTCGGATCACAGGGCAATTGTGTTCAATCTGAAGCTTGACAGGTCCCGAGGCACGGACGTCAAGCGGACCACACGGCAGTACACTACCCGTAGGGCAGACTGGGGCGAGTTCCATCGAACTGTCGCCCGGCTGCTATCGGATCGCTGCCTGACGTCTGCCGAGGTGAATCAAATCACCGAGGAGGGGGCGTTGGACAGCATGGTCGGTCGGTACGTGGAAACCGTGAGGGACGCTTGCGAGTTGGTCCTGCCGAAGGCCTCCAAGCGGAAGAGGACGGAATTGCCCTGGTGGTCCGAACAGCTCTCTCTCCTCAAGGCGGATGTCCTGAGGAAGAAGAGAAGGATCAGGGCCGCGAGGCCGGCTCGTAAGGAGCTGGTCTGGCGCGAGTACTGCGACGCGAAGGAGGCATACCGTCTCGAGGCGAGGCGCGCTCAGACCCATAGCTGGAAGCGTTTCTGTGAGAGGCAGGATCGCGAGACCATGTGGGACGGGATCCACCGTGTGATGCGTCGCACGGAGGTGAGGCGAGAGGACGTCCCCCTCGTCCAGTCAGGCAAAGTGCTGGACGCAGCGGGATCAGCCAGGTTGCTGGCGGAGGTTTTCTTCCCGGAGGATGACCCCGGGAAGGACAATGCGGACCACAGAACTGTAAGAGCAAAGGCCAATGAAGTCAATTCGGGGGACCATGACGGAACATGTGATCCCCCGTTTACGATGGAGGAGCTCCGATGGTCCGTATCGACCTTCAATGCCAAGAAGGCACCTGGCTCTGACGGACTCACCGCGGACATCTGCCGAGCGGCCGTCGCCGTGGACCCCGTTCTGTACCTCGCGCTCTCCAACCGGTGTCTCGCTCTTTCCCACTTCCCCACGAGATGGAAGGAGGCAGTGGTCGTAGCGTTGCGGAAGCCGGACAAGGAGGACTACACGCACCCGAAATCCTACAGGCCCATCGGACTCTTGCCGATTTTCGGCAAGGTCCTAGAAAAAATGATGGTCCGTAGGATCCGGTGGTACACTGCACCGTATGTCAGCAGCCACCAATACGGCTTTATGCCGCAGAGGTGTACCGAGGACTCCCTGTATGTCCTGATCCAGCATCTGCGAACTCGGTTGAAGGAGAAGGAGATCGCAGTGCTGGTATCATTGGACATAGAGGGAGCCTTCGATAACGCCTGGTGGCCTGCTATACGGTGCAGACTGGCAGAAACTCGCTGCCCCGTGAATCTGCGGCGCCTTGCTGACAGCTATCTTAGCAATCGCAAGGTATCCGTACGGTACGCGGGGGCAGAGTGGGCCAGAGAGACCACCAAGGGGTGCGTGCAGGGATCCGTAGGCGGCCCAACCTTCTGGACCCTCCTCATTAACCCTCTCTTGGAGGAGGTGGTAAAGACCGGGACACACTGCCAGGCGTTCGCAGACGACGTCGTGCTGGTCTTCTCGGGGCAGAAGGCCCAGGACATCTCGAGTCGGGCTAATGCCGTTCTCGCCCATGTTCATGAATGGGGAGTCAGGAACAAGCTGAGGTTTGCACCACACAAAACAAAGGTGATGGTGCTTACCAATAAGCAAAAGTTCGACTACCCATTACTGAGCATGGGGGGCGAGCCGCTTAGCCGGACTGGGGAAGTCCGGATACTAGGCCTCACAATTGACGATAGGCTCACGTTCAACACTCACGTGAAGAACGTGAGCAAGAAGGCACAGGGCCTCTATCGTCAGCTGTGTAGAGCCGCGAAGGTATCTTGGGGTCTGAACTCGGAGGTGATCAGAACGATGTATCTGGCGGTACTGGAGCCGACGATTTTGTATGCAGCGAGTGCATGGGCGCCGGCGGCTAGGAAGCTGCTGGTCCGCAGGCAGTTGGACGCGGTCCAGCGGGGCTTCGCGCAGAAGATTGCGAGGACCCACAGGACCGCGTCCCTGCACTCGGCCCTTATACTTGCCGGGTTGCTTCCTCTGGACCTTCGGGTCCAAGAAGCAGCCCGCTTATTTGAAATAAGAAAGGGTCATTCCCGGCAGGTGGTAGGGGACCGAGACCTGGAGGTACCGGTCAGCTACCTGAGACTACCGCACCCGTCTGGTCAAGTTGGTGTGGAGTTCTCCTGTCTGGGGGAAAGTGCGGAAGAAGTCCGACTTGCCACCGCGGCTGCCGACTTGGTAATTTATACCGACGGCAGCCGCATAGAGGACAAGGTGGGTGCGGCGTTCTGCGTCAAGCGGGGCGCCGCAGAGCTGTTCACGAAAAAGCTCAAGTTGGGCAACTTCTGCACCGTATACCAGGCAGAGCTGCTGGCTCTGGCTGAGGCAACAGGGCACGCGGCCAACGAGTCGGCGCAAGTCTGCGCCGTACTTAGCGACTCGCGGTCCGCCCTCGAAACTGTCGCAAGACCTGACACCCTCCATCCTTTAGCGTTAAGAGTGAAGGATAATGTTATGAAAGTGAGAGAAAAAGGGAAGGATGTAAGGTTGTTTTGAGTGAAAGCGCACGCGGGGATGGAGGGGAATGAGAGGGCGGACCAGCTGGCCAAGGAAGCGGCCCTGAAGAGTAAAAGACGACCGGAATATGAGAGATGCCCTGTTTCATTCGTCAAGAGGCAACTGAGACAGCAGTCGCTTGACGAATGGAACAGGAGGTATGTAGAAGGAACGACGGCTTCGGTGACGAGGATGTTCTTCCCGGACGCCGTCTCAGCCCACCGCGTGCTCCGCAGCATCGAGGTGGACACGGTCTTGGTTCAGCTCTTCACGGGGCACGGGGGGTTCTCTGAGTACCTTCACAGGTTCAAGCTCAAGGAGGACCCCTCGTGCTTCTGTGAACCGGGCGTGGACCAGACCGTGATCCACCTTGTGGCCCGGTGTCCCGCATTCGGGGGACTCCGGCTCGACTTCGAGTGCCGGTCTGGTGTTCAGGTCAAAGAAGACACGATACCCTCCCTGATAGGCGATAAAGCTACTAGGCAGGATTTTGTATATTATTGTAAAACAATAGTTAAAAAGATTATAGAAATAAATAAAACCTAGGTATAAGATAAAAGACTATAAAATAAATAATAAATGTGCAAATATGTGATACCTAGAAAATAAGATATACAAAATAAAAAAAGGGATGAAAGAAGAGTAGTATAGAAGGGCACAAAAGAAAGAAATATAGCATGAAAGACAGACTAAAAGAATATGTGATGAAAGACTGATGAGTATGAAAATAAAAAAAAATATATGTGAAAAAATTACTGTAACAAAAGACCCTGTCCCACAAAAAGATAGGGGTACGAGAGACCCCCAATAGCGGGGGTCATAAAAAAAAAAAAAAAAAAAAAAAAAAAAAAAAAAAAAAAAACCTAACCTAACCTAACCTAACCTAACCTAACCTAACCTAACCTAACCTAACCTAACCTAACCTAACCTAACCTAACCTAACCTAACCTAACCTAACCTAACCTAACCTAACCTAACCTAACCTCGGCTTCGAGTGCCGGTCTGGGGTTCAAATCAGGGAGGAGTCAATAGCCTCCCTGATAGGCGGAGAATACCAGCAAGATTTCATAACCCTCTGCAAAGAAATAGTTAAAAGAACAATAGAAATAAATAAAAGACAAACATAAGTAAGTAACAAAGCGACAATAAAATGGGAAAAAATTAAGAAATAAGACTGTGATAAATAAAAAATAATTATAAAATAAGAAATCCAAATGTAAATAAAAAGATAAAAATGTAATTATTAATAAGAAAAGAGGGAAGAATGAAAGCTGAATAGGGCGAATGAGAAAGAAAGATGAATTGTGGAATGAAAGATAGAAAATAGAATGAAAGAAATGACATTATAAGGAAAGAAAGAAGAGAAAGAAAATAATAAGAAATGTGAAAAATTATATTGATACAAAAGACCCTGTCCCAAACTAGATAGGGGTACGAATTAAAAAAAAAAAAAAAAAAAAAAAAAAAAAAAAAAAAAAAAAAAAAAAAAAAAAAAACCTAACCTAACCTAACCTAACCTAACCTAACCTAACCTAACCTAACCTAACCTAACCTAACCTAACCTAACCTAACCTAACCTAACCTAACCTAACCTAACCTAACCTAACCTAACCAGTCCGCCGTACGCTCCCGAGCAGAACGCACGCTCCCACGTGGCCTAGATCGCTCAAAATAGATCGATAAATCAAAAAGTGTCAGTAAAAGTGCTCGAAAATTAGTGAAAATAGTGTCAAAAAAAGCGCGTTCACAGCCCGAACGCTTTGACACCAAAAAAGTGTAAATTGGACATAATTTGGATTTTTAAACACAAAAACAAAAATTACAGTGAGCAAGTAAGAAAAGAAAAAATTAAAACGCTGCACGATTTTCAGTGGGAAATCGTGTAACGGCAACTGTGGCGAGGTGCGCCGTACCAAGGCCTCTCGTTTGACACCTTTTTTGGATTTTTACGACCACAGACGGAGGAGCTGCAGCCGAAGTAAGGGAATTCCAACTGGAAAACATAAAGAAAACCGGTTGGAACCTTACTTCGAGAATACCAGCGAACATCCGGGGCCTTTTAAGGGTCCGAGGACCGCGGAGGTTGCAGCCGGGAGCCGGGAGCGACCTGGACTTAGCATAAGTAAGATAGCCGCCGAGTATTACACGCATTTACAAAGCGTAATATTAAATAAATAAAGTGGTGGGTAATTACATTTTCTTTTTAGCCCACCACAAGGTTAAATTCCCTTTATAAATACTAGAAATTAAAATACTCGGCGGCTGTCACTGGGAGTGAGGTCTTTTTGACCTATCCCATAGTTTTAAGATTAGCATTATAAGTAGAATTAGACAATAGTTGCTGTTTATAACAAAGCACCTTAATAAAAATAAGCGGACGGTAGAAGGTAAAAAAAAACATAAAACCGAGCCAGATTCGCGCCGCCGCGGCCGTAGCAAAACATCTGGTGCGCGCCTGAGCGCCGCGGAAAGGGATAGACCTACCGGGCGGCGCAACCGTCTCTCTCGCACGCGCACGCTTTGTCGTGCGCAGTTGCCGAACTTCGGGCGCGCCCCTGCGGCCGCGGGCGAGGTCAGCGAGCCGGGAGACGTTGCCGTCCGCACCGCGCGAGCGACGCGCCGTGCGTAGCAATAATAATTAATATTACAGGGAGTTAAACGGCGCGCCGCGCGGGGTAATAAATTTTACGACCGGTCTTTGTTATAGACAGCAACTGCAATAGAATAGGGGCCCTATTGCCTTAGTTTAAGAGTCTTTTTGCCTTGTTGCACTAGAGTTAAGTTGACATTATTGTTTACATTTTTAAATTTTGAACTGTAAGACTAAGTATTAAATACTTTAAACTTTTAATAACGGACGAAGTATATAATACTTCAATTTTAAATTAGAACAATTTAGGACTAAGTATATAATACTTTATTTTTGAAATTTTTAAATTTTTAAATTTTTAATTTTGATTTTAATTTTTAATTTAGAACATTTTAATTATTTACATTTTTGAATTTTAAAATTTTTAAAATTTTTACACTTCAGACGAGTACCCCTACCATGTACCGGACCCCCACAAAGACCACCGACGCGGGCGAGGTGAGCCAGGCAGGCGCCAGCCAGGCGTGCAGGGTGAGCACCTCGCCCATTAAGAGCGTCCGGAGGAGTGTGGGGGAATGGGAGGGACAAGGGAAGAAGCCCAGGACCTCTCCCCGCAGCGTCGCGCCGGCCGTCAAACCGAGGACGCGTGCGGTGCCGAAAGCGGTGGAGCCGACACCTGCTCCTGCGGCGGCCGGGCAATCCCCGAAAGGGGACAAGCCGGCGTCCGCAGATCGAGTGAAGGAGGCGCGAGCGTGCCTAACTAAGGCAAAACTGCACTTGGGCAGCTCGCGCAACCTGAAGACCGAAATAAAGGAGCAGGTAATCAACGCGATAAATCGGCTCTACGAGCTTTACAAGGAGGCGGAGCTCGCAAACAGGGGACGAACCCAGGACCCAAAAGGGGGTCCAGTAGAGGAGCCGGCGAGTGGGGCAAACCGGGTGGAAGTAGAAGTAAAGGACCCACCCGCAAACCCCCCGCCGGCGACCCATTGCGAGCTCCTAAAGAAACTAGAAAGCCACGCGAGACTCCTTGAAGCCAATACCAAGGAATTGGAGGGCTTGAGGGAGTCTCTCGTGGCTACAAAAACAACAATACAAGAAAAGGGGAAGCCTCCCGGCACGTACGCGAGCGTGGCGGCCGCCCCGGCAAAAAGGCCGCCACCGGGGTGCGAACCTAAGCACTCGGTGGCGGTCTCGTCGGGGACCGACACGGGCGAGCAGGTTCTGGGCAAAATTCGAAAGGCCCTAAACGCCACCCAGACCGGCATAAGGGTCGACCGGATCCGCAGGGTGCGGGACGGTCGCGTCATCCTGGGCTGCGGCTCAGAGGCCGAGCTGGAGAGGGTGCGTGAGGGGCTGAGGAGAGCAGGGAAGGACCTGAGCCTTGCCGAAGTGAAAAACAAGGATCCGCTGGTGCTGCTCAGAGACGTGATGGCCTATAACACGAATGAAGAAATAGTAAAGGCCATCAAAAACCAGAATAAACATCTGCTGGTAGACGTCTCTGAGGAGGATCAGCGGGCGGAGGTAAGGTTCAGGAGGAGGGCGCGAAATGTGCAGACGATCCACGTGGTCATGCGCGTGTCGCCTGCTCTCTGGGGACGACTGACGGCTGCGGGCTACATGCACGTGGACCTCCAGCGAGTGCGGGTGCAGGACCACTCCCCGCTAGTCCAGTGCACTCGGTGCCTGGGTTACGGCCACACCAAACGGCACTGCGCGGAAAGCGAAGACCGCTGCAGCCATTGTGGTGGCCGGCACCTACGCGCCGAGTGTCCGGATCGGCAAGCCGGGAAACCTCCCGCCTGCCGGAACTGCCGACAAGCTAAGGCAGACCGGTGGGACCACGGCGCATTCGACGAAGACTGTCCTGTGCGGAGAAAGTGGGACACCATTGCACGGGCGTCCGTAGCGTATTGCTAAGGGCACCCAGGTGACCCACCGCACTCTCCGCGCAGGGCACCACCAGTACCGCGTGGCGCAGCTTAACCTGCAAAGGTCCGAGCTCGCTACAGCCGAGCTGATATGCGAAGCGCCGAAGAGAGGCTGGGCGTTCGCATTGGTCCAGGAGCCGTATATCGGCGCTATTGGCGAGATGAGGCACTACCCAGGGACAAGGGTGGTACAATGTGTCGCGCGAGGCAACGGGGAGGTTGTCAAGGCGGCCATTGTGCTATTCGACGACACCATCGATATCACTCAATGTCCCCAACTCACGTCTGGCAACGTTGCCGTGGCCAGGCTGAGGACTGGGGCTTGGGAGATAGGGGTGGTGTCCGTCTACCTGGAGCCTAATACGCCCGTCGGACCATACCTGGACCGGATCGGCTCGGCCGTGGAGGGCTTGGGGACTGCCAACGTGGTGCTGGGTGGCGACGTCAATGCGCATAACACCTGGTGGGGTAGCCGGTCCACGGACCGAAGGGGAGTTGAGATCGCAGCCGCCCTCGACCAACTGGGGGTGCACGTGTTGAACCAGGGGTCTGAGCCGACGTTTGATACGTATCGGGGCGGTAAGCACTACTCCAGTCGCGTCGACATTACTGCTTGCTCGACCACCCTGCTCGATCGAGCGGTGGGCTGGAGCCTCGTGGACGACATATCCTCGTCGGATCACAGGGCAATTGTGTTCAATCTGAAGCTTGACAGGTCCCGAGGCACGGACGTCAAGCGGACCACACGGCAGTACACTACCCGTAGGGCAGACTGGGGCGAGTTCCATCGAACTGTCGCCCGGCTGCTATCGGATCGCTGCCTGACGTCTGCCGAGGTGAATCAAATCACCGAGGAGGGGGCGTTGGACAGCATGGTCGGTCGGTACGTGGAAACCGTGAGGGACGCTTGCGAGTTGGTCCTGCCGAAGGCCTCCAAGCGGAAGAGGACGGAATTGCCCTGGTGGTCCGAACAGCTCTCTCTCCTCAAGGCGGATGTCCTGAGGAAGAAGAGAAGGATCAGGGCCGCGAGGCCGGCTCGTAAGGAGCTGGTCTGGCGCGAGTACTGCGACGCGAAGGAGGCATACCGTCTCGAGGCGAGGCGCGCTCAGACCCATAGCTGGAAGCGTTTCTGTGAGAGGCAGGATCGCGAGACCATGTGGGACGGGATCCACCGTGTGATGCGTCGCACGGAGGTGAGGCGAGAGGACGTCCCCCTCGTCCAGTCAGGCAAAGTGCTGGACGCAGCGGGATCAGCCAGGTTGCTGGCGGAGGTTTTCTTCCCGGAGGATGACCCCGGGAAGGACAATGCGGACCACAGAACTGTAAGAGCAAAGGCCAATGAAGTCAATTCGGGGGACCATGACGGAACATGTGATCCCCCGTTTACGATGGAGGAGCTCCGATGGTCCGTATCGACCTTCAATGCCAAGAAGGCACCTGGCTCTGACGGACTCACCGCGGACATCTGCCGAGCGGCCGTCGCCGTGGACCCCGTTCTGTACCTCGCGCTCTCCAACCGGTGTCTCGCTCTTTCCCACTTCCCCACGAGATGGAAGGAGGCAGTGGTCGTAGCGTTGCGGAAGCCGGACAAGGAGGACTACACGCACCCGAAATCCTACAGGCCCATCGGACTCTTGCCGATTTTCGGCAAGGTCCTAGAAAAAATGATGGTCCGTAGGATCCGGTGGTACACTGCACCGTATGTCAGCAGCCACCAATACGGCTTTATGCCGCAGAGGTGTACCGAGGACTCCCTGTATGTCCTGATCCAGCATCTGCGAACTCGGTTGAAGGAGAAGGAGATCGCAGTGCTGGTATCATTGGACATAGAGGGAGCCTTCGATAACGCCTGGTGGCCTGCTATACGGTGCAGACTGGCAGAAACTCGCTGCCCCGTGAATCTGCGGCGCCTTGCTGACAGCTATCTTAGCAATCGCAAGGTGTCCGTACGGTACGCGGGGGCAGAGTGGGCCAGAGAGACCACCAAGGGGTGCGTGCAGGGATCCGTAGGCGGCCCAACCTTCTGGACCCTCCTCATTAACCCTCTCTTGGAGGAGGTGGTAAAGACCGGGACACACTGCCAGGCGTTCGCAGACGACGTCGTGCTGGTCTTCTCGGGGCAGAAGGCCCAGGACATCTCGAGTCGGGCTAATGCCGTTCTCGCCCATGTTCATGAATGGGGAGTCAGGAACAAGCTGAGGTTTGCACCACACAAAACAAAGGTGATGGTGCTTACCAATAAGCAAAAGTTCGACTACCCATTACTGAGCATGGGGGGCGAGCCGCTTAGCCGGACTGGGGAAGTCCGGATACTAGGCCTCACAATTGACGATAGGCTCACGTTCAACACTCACGTGAAGAACGTGAGCAAGAAGGCACAGGGCCTCTATCGTCAGCTGTGTAGAGCCGCGAAGGTATCTTGGGGTCTGAACTCGGAGGTGATCAGAACGATGTATCTGGCGGTACTGGAGCCGACGATTTTGTATGCAGCGAGTGCATGGGCGCCGGCGGCTAGGAAGCTGCTGGTCCGCAGGCAGTTGGACGCGGTCCAGCGGGGCTTCGCGCAGAAGATTGCGAGGACCCACAGGACCGCGTCCCTGCACTCGGCCCTTATACTTGCCGGGTTGCTTCCTCTGGACCTTCGGGTCCAAGAAGCAGCCCGCTTATTTGAAATAAGAAAGGGTCATTCCCGGCAGGTGGTAGGGGACCGAGACCTGGAGGTACCGGTCAGCTACCTGAGACTACCGCACCCGTCTGGTCAAGTTGGTGTGGAGTTCTCCTGTCTGGGGGAAAGTGCGGAAGAAGTCCGACTTGCCACCGCGGCTGCCGACTTGGTAATTTATACCGACGGCAGCCGCATAGAGGACAAGGTGGGTGCGGCGTTCTGCGTCAAGCGGGGCGCCGCAGAGCTGTTCACGAAAAAGCTCAAGTTGGGCAACTTCTGCACCGTATACCAGGCAGAGCTGCTGGCTCTGGCTGAGGCAACAGGGCACGCGGCCAACGAGTCGGCGCAAGTCTGCGCCGTACTTAGCGACTCGCGGTCCGCCCTCGAAACTGTCGCAAGACCTGACACCCTCCATCCTTTAGCGTTAAGAGTGAAGGATAATGTTATGAAAGTGAGAGAAAAAGGGAAGGATGTAAGGTTGTTTTGAGTGAAAGCGCACGCGGGGATGGAGGGGAATGAGAGGGCGGACCAGCTGGCCAAGGAAGCGGCCCTGAAGAGTAAAAGACGACCGGAATATGAGAGATGCCCTGTTTCATTCGTCAAGAGGCAACTGAGACAGCAGTCGCTTGACGAATGGAACAGGAGGTATGTAGAAGGAACGACGGCTTCGGTGACGAGGATGTTCTTCCCGGACGCCGTCTCAGCCCACCGCGTGCTCCGCAGCATCGAGGTGGACACGGTCTTGGTTCAGCTCTTCACGGGGCACGGGGGGTTCTCTGAGTACCTTCACAGGTTCAAGCTCAAGGAGGACCCCTCGTGCTTCTGTGAACCGGGCGTGGACCAGACCGTGATCCACCTTGTGGCCCGGTGTCCCGCATTCGGGGGACTCCGGCTCGACTTCGAGTGCCGGTCTGGTGTTCAGGTCAAAGAAGACACGATACCCTCCCTGATAGGCGATAAAGCTACTAGGCAGGATTTTGTATATTATTGTAAAACAATAGTTAAAAAGATTATAGAAATAAATAAAACCTAGGTATAAGATAAAAGACTATAAAATAAATAATAAATGTGCAAATATGTGATACCTAGAAAATAAGATATACAAAATAAAAAAAGGGATGAAAGAAGAGTAGTATAGAAGGGCACAAAAGAAAGAAATATAGCATGAAAGACAGACTAAAAGAATATGTGATGAAAGACTGATGAGTATGAAAATAAAAAAAAATATATGTGAAAAAATTACTGTAACAAAAGACCCTGTCCCACAAAAAGATAGGGGTACGAGAGACCCCCAATAGCGGGGGTCATAAAAAAAAAAAAAAAAAAAAAAAAAAAAAAAAAAAAAAAAAAAAAAAAAAAAAACCTAACCTAACCTAACCTAACCTAACCTAACCTAACCTAACCTAACCTAACCTAACCTAACCTAACCTAACCTAACCTAACCTAACCTAACCTAACCTAACCTAACCTAACCTAACCTAACCTAACCTAACCTCGGCTTCGAGTGCCGGTCTGGGGTTCAAATCAGGGAGGAGTCAATAGCCTCCCTGATAGGCGGAGAATACCAGCAAGATTTCATAACCCTCTGCAAAGAAATAGTTAAAAGAACAATAGAAATAAATAAAAGACAAACATAAGTAAGTAACAAAGCGACAATAAAATGGGAAAAAATTAAGAAATAAGACTGTGATAAATAAAAAATAATTATAAAATAAGAAATCCAAATGTAAATAAAAAGATAAAAATGTAATTATTAATAAGAAAAGAGGGAAGAATGAAAGCTGAATAGGGCGAATGAGAAAGAAAGATGAATTGTGGAATGAAAGATAGAAAATAGAATGAAAGAAATGACATTATAAGGAAAGAAAGAAGAGAAAGAAAATAATAAGAAATGTGAAAAATTATATTGATACAAAAGACCCTGTCCCAAACTAGATAGGGGTACGAATTAAAAAAAAAAAAAAAAAAAAAAAAAAAAAAAAAAAAAAAAAAAAAAAAAAACCTAACCTAACCTAACCTAACCTAACCTAACCTAACCTAACCTAACCTAACCTAACCTAACCTAACCTAACCTAACCTAACCTAACCTAACCTAACCTAACCTAACCTAACCTAACCTAACCTAACCTAACCTAACCTAACCTAACCAGTCCGCCGTACGCTCCCGAGCAGAACGCACGCTCCCACGTGGCCTAGATCGCTCAAAATAGATCGATAAATCAAAAAGTGTCAGTAAAAGTGCTCGAAAATTAGTGAAAATAGTGTCAAAAAAAGCGCGTTCACAGCCCGAACGCTTTGACACCAAAAAAGTGTAAATTGGACATAATTTGGATTTTTAAACACAAAAACAAAAATTACAGTGAGCAAGTAAGAAAAGAAAAAATTAAAACGCTGCACGATTTTCAGTGGGAAATCGTGTAACGGCAACTGTGGCGAGGTGCGCCGTACCAAGGCCTCTCGTTTGACACCTTTTTTGGATTTTTACGACCACAGACGGAGGAGCTGCAGCCGAAGTAAGGGAATTCCAACTGGAAAACATAAAGAAAACCGGTTGGAACCTTACTTCGAGAATACCAGCGAACATCCGGGGCCTTTTAAGGGTCCGAGGACCGCGGAGGTTGCAGCCGGGAGCCGGGAGCGACCTGGACTTAGCATAAGTAAGATAGCCGCCGAGTATTACACGCATTTACAAAGCGTAATATTAAATAAATAAAGTGGTGGGTAATTACATTTTCTTTTTAGCCCACCACAAGGTTAAATTCCCTTTATAAATACTAGAAATTAAAATACTCGGCGGCTGTCACTGGGAGTGAGGTCTTTTTGACCTATCCCATAGTTTTAAGATTAGCATTATAAGTAGAATTAGACAATAGTTGCTGTTTATAACAAAGCACCTTAATAAAAATAAGCGGACGGTAGAAGGTAAAAAACATAAAACCGAGCCAGATTCGCGCCGCCGCGGCCGTAGCAAAACATCTGGTGCGCGCCTGAGCGCCGCGGAAAGGGATAGACCTACCGGGCGGCGCAACCGTCTCTCTCGCACGCGCACGCTTTGTCGTGCGCAGTTGCCGAACTTCGGGCGCGCCCCTGCGGCCGCGGGCGAGGTCAGCGAGCCGGGAGACGTTGCCGTCCGCACCGCGCGAGCGACGCGCCGTGCGTAGCAATAATAATTAATATTACAGGGAGTTAAACGGCGCGCCGCGCGGGGTAATAAATTTTACGACCGGTCTTTGTTATAGACAGCAACTGCAATAGAATAGGGGCCCTATTGCCTTAGTTTAAGAGTCTTTTTGCCTTGTTGCACTAGAGTTAAGTTGACATTATTGTTTACATTTTTAAATTTTGAACTGTAAGACTAAGTATTAAATACTTTAAACTTTTAATAACGGACGAAGTATATAATACTTCAATTTTAAATTAGAACAATTTAGGACTAAGTATATAATACTTTATTTTTGAAATTTTTAAATTTTTAAATTTTTAATTTTGATTTTAATTTTTAATTTAGAACATTTTAATTATTTACATTTTTGAATTTTAAAATTTTTAAAATTTTTACACTTCAGACGAGTACCCCTACCATGTACCGGACCCCCACAAAGACCACCGACGCGGGCGAGGTGAGCCAGGCAGGCGCCAGCCAGGCGTGCAGGGTGAGCACCTCGCCCATTAAGAGCGTCCGGAGGAGTGTGGGGGAATGGGAGGGACAAGGGAAGAAGCCCAGGACCTCTCCCCGCAGCGTCGCGCCGGCCGTCAAACCGAGGACGCGTGCGGTGCCGAAAGCGGTGGAGCCGACACCTGCTCCTGCGGCGGCCGGGCAATCCCCGAAAGGGGACAAGCCGGCGTCCGCAGATCGAGTGAAGGAGGCGCGAGCGTGCCTAACTAAGGCAAAACTGCACTTGGGCAGCTCGCGCAACCTGAAGACCGAAATAAAGGAGCAGGTAATCAACGCGATAAATCGGCTCTACGAGCTTTACAAGGAGGCGGAGCTCGCAAACAGGGGACGAACCCAGGACCCAAAAGGGGGTCCAGTAGAGGAGCCGGCGAGTGGGGCAAACCGGGTGGAAGTAGAAGTAAAGGACCCACCCGCAAACCCCCCGCCGGCGACCCATTGCGAGCTCCTAAAGAAACTAGAAAGCCACGCGAGACTCCTTGAAGCCAATACCAAGGAATTGGAGGGCTTGAGGGAGTCTCTCGTGGCTACAAAAACAACAATACAAGAAAAGGGGAAGCCTCCCGGCACGTACGCGAGCGTGGCGGCCGCCCCGGCAAAAAGGCCGCCACCGGGGTGCGAACCTAAGCACTCGGTGGCGGTCTCGTCGGGGACCGACACGGGCGAGCAGGTTCTGGGCAAAATTCGAAAGGCCCTAAACGCCACCCAGACCGGCATAAGGGTCGACCGGATCCGCAGGGTGCGGGACGGTCGCGTCATCCTGGGCTGCGGCTCAGAGGCCGAGCTGGAGAGGGTGCGTGAGGGGCTGAGGAGAGCAGGGAAGGACCTGAGCCTTGCCGAAGTGAAAAACAAGGATCCGCTGGTGCTGCTCAGAGACGTGATGGCCTATAACACGAATGAAGAAATAGTAAAGGCCATCAAAAACCAGAATAAACATCTGCTGGTAGACGTCTCTGAGGAGGATCAGCGGGCGGAGGTAAGGTTCAGGAGGAGGGCGCGAAATGTGCAGACGATCCACGTGGTCATGCGCGTGTCGCCTGCTCTCTGGGGACGACTGACGGCTGCGGGCTACATGCACGTGGACCTCCAGCGAGTGCGGGTGCAGGACCACTCCCCGCTAGTCCAGTGCACTCGGTGCCTGGGTTACGGCCACACCAAACGGCACTGCGCGGAAAGCGAAGACCGCTGCAGCCATTGTGGTGGCCGGCACCTACGCGCCGAGTGTCCGGATCGGCAAGCCGGGAAACCTCCCGCCTGCCGGAACTGCCGACAAGCTAAGGCAGACCGGTGGGACCACGGCGCATTCGACGAAGACTGTCCTGTGCGGAGAAAGTGGGACACCATTGCACGGGCGTCCGTAGCGTATTGCTAAGGGCACCCAGGTGACCCACCGCACTCTCCGCGCAGGGCACCACCAGTACCGCGTGGCGCAGCTTAACCTGCAAAGGTCCGAGCTCGCTACAGCCGAGCTGATATGCGAAGCGCCGAAGAGAGGCTGGGCGTTCGCATTGGTCCAGGAGCCGTATATCGGCGCTATTGGCGAGATGAGGCACTACCCAGGGACAAGGGTGGTACAATGTGTCGCGCGAGGCAACGGGGAGGTTGTCAAGGCGGCCATTGTGCTATTCGACGACACCATCGATATCACTCAATGTCCCCAACTCACGTCTGGCAACGTTGCCGTGGCCAGGCTGAGGACTGGGGCTTGGGAGATAGGGGTGGTGTCCGTCTACCTGGAGCCTAATACGCCCGTCGGACCATACCTGGACCGGATCGGCTCGGCCGTGGAGGGCTTGGGGACTGCCAACGTGGTGCTGGGTGGCGACGTCAATGCGCATAACACCTGGTGGGGTAGCCGGTCCACGGACCGAAGGGGAGTTGAGATCGCAGCCGCCCTCGACCAACTGGGGGTGCACGTGTTGAACCAGGGGTCTGAGCCGACGTTTGATACGTATCGGGGCGGTAAGCACTACTCCAGTCGCGTCGACATTACTGCTTGCTCGACCACCCTGCTCGATCGAGCGGTGGGCTGGAGCCTCGTGGACGACATATCCTCGTCGGATCACAGGGCAATTGTGTTCAATCTGAAGCTTGACAGGTCCCGAGGCACGGACGTCAAGCGGACCACACGGCAGTACACTACCCGTAGGGCAGACTGGGGCGAGTTCCATCGAACTGTCGCCCGGCTGCTATCGGATCGCTGCCTGACGTCTGCCGAGGTGAATCAAATCACCGAGGAGGGGGCGTTGGACAGCATGGTCGGTCGGTACGTGGAAACCGTGAGGGACGCTTGCGAGTTGGTCCTGCCGAAGGCCTCCAAGCGGAAGAGGACGGAATTGCCCTGGTGGTCCGAACAGCTCTCTCTCCTCAAGGCGGATGTCCTGAGGAAGAAGAGAAGGATCAGGGCCGCGAGGCCGGCTCGTAAGGAGCTGGTCTGGCGCGAGTACTGCGACGCGAAGGAGGCATACCGTCTCGAGGCGAGGCGCGCTCAGACCCATAGCTGGAAGCGTTTCTGTGAGAGGCAGGATCGCGAGACCATGTGGGACGGGATCCACCGTGTGATGCGTCGCACGGAGGTGAGGCGAGAGGACGTCCCCCTCGTCCAGTCAGGCAAAGTGCTGGACGCAGCGGGATCAGCCAGGTTGCTGGCGGAGGTTTTCTTCCCGGAGGATGACCCCGGGAAGGACAATGCGGACCACAGAACTGTAAGAGCAAAGGCCAATGAAGTCAATTCGGGGGACCATGACGGAACATGTGATCCCCCGTTTACGATGGAGGAGCTCCGATGGTCCGTATCGACCTTCAATGCCAAGAAGGCACCTGGCTCTGACGGACTCACCGCGGACATCTGCCGAGCGGCCGTCGCCGTGGACCCCGTTCTGTACCTCGCGCTCTCCAACCGGTGTCTCGCTCTTTCCCACTTCCCCACGAGATGGAAGGAGGCAGTGGTCGTAGCGTTGCGGAAGCCGGACAAGGAGGACTACACGCACCCGAAATCCTACAGGCCCATCGGACTCTTGCCGATTTTCGGCAAGGTCCTAGAAAAAATGATGGTCCGTAGGATCCGGTGGTACACTGCACCGTATGTCAGCAGCCACCAATACGGCTTTATGCCGCAGAGGTGTACCGAGGACTCCCTGTATGTCCTGATCCAGCATCTGCGAACTCGGTTGAAGGAGAAGGAGATCGCAGTGCTGGTATCATTGGACATAGAGGGAGCCTTCGATAACGCCTGGTGGCCTGCTATACGGTGCAGACTGGCAGAAACTCGCTGCCCCGTGAATCTGCGGCGCCTTGCTGACAGCTATCTTAGCAATCGCAAGGTGTCCGTACGGTACGCGGGGGCAGAGTGGGCCAGAGAGACCACCAAGGGGTGCGTGCAGGGATCCGTAGGCGGCCCAACCTTCTGGACCCTCCTCATTAACCCTCTCTTGGAGGAGGTGGTAAAGACCGGGACACACTGCCAGGCGTTCGCAGACGACGTCGTGCTGGTCTTCTCGGGGCAGAAGGCCCAGGACATCTCGAGTCGGGCTAATGCCGTTCTCGCCCATGTTCATGAATGGGGAGTCAGGAACAAGCTGAGGTTTGCACCACACAAAACAAAGGTGATGGTGCTTACCAATAAGCAAAAGTTCGACTACCCATTACTGAGCATGGGGGGCGAGCCGCTTAGCCGGACTGGGGAAGTCCGGATACTAGGCCTCACAATTGACGATAGGCTCACGTTCAACACTCACGTGAAGAACGTGAGCAAGAAGGCACAGGGCCTCTATCGTCAGCTGTGTAGAGCCGCGAAGGTATCTTGGGGTCTGAACTCGGAGGTGATCAGAACGATGTATCTGGCGGTACTGGAGCCGACGATTTTGTATGCAGCGAGTGCATGGGCGCCGGCGGCTAGGAAGCTGCTGGTCCGCAGGCAGTTGGACGCGGTCCAGCGGGGCTTCGCGCAGAAGATTGCGAGGACCCACAGGACCGCGTCCCTGCACTCGGCCCTTATACTTGCCGGGTTGCTTCCTCTGGACCTTCGGGTCCAAGAAGCAGCCCGCTTATTTGAAATAAGAAAGGGTCATTCCCGGCAGGTGGTAGGGGACCGAGACCTGGAGGTACCGGTCAGCTACCTGAGACTACCGCACCCGTCTGGTCAAGTTGGTGTGGAGTTCTCCTGTCTGGGGGAAAGTGCGGAAGAAGTCCGACTTGCCACCGCGGCTGCCGACTTGGTAATTTATACCGACGGCAGCCGCATAGAGGACAAGGTGGGTGCGGCGTTCTGCGTCAAGCGGGGCGCCGCAGAGCTGTTCACGAAAAAGCTCAAGTTGGGCAACTTCTGCACCGTATACCAGGCAGAGCTGCTGGCTCTGGCTGAGGCAACAGGGCACGCGGCCAACGAGTCGGCGCAAGTCTGCGCCGTACTTAGCGACTCGCGGTCCGCCCTCGAAACTGTCGCAAGACCTGACACCCTCCATCCTTTAGCGTTAAGAGTGAAGGATAATGTTATGAAAGTGAGAGAAAAAGGGAAGGATGTAAGGTTGTTTTGAGTGAAAGCGCACGCGGGGATGGAGGGGAATGAGAGGGCGGACCAGCTGGCCAAGGAAGCGGCCCTGAAGAGTAAAAGACGACCGGAATATGAGAGATGCCCTGTTTCATTCGTCAAGAGGCAACTGAGACAGCAGTCGCTTGACGAATGGAACAGGAGGTATGTAGAAGGAACGACGGCTTCGGTGACGAGGATGTTCTTCCCGGACGCCGTCTCAGCCCACCGCGTGCTCCGCAGCATCGAGGTGGACACGGTCTTGGTTCAGCTCTTCACGGGGCACGGGGGGTTCTCTGAGTACCTTCACAGGTTCAAGCTCAAGGAGGACCCCTCGTGCTTCTGTGAACCGGGCGTGGACCAGACCGTGATCCACCTTGTGGCCCGGTGTCCCGCATTCGGGGGACTCCGGTACGACTTCGAGTGCCGGTCTGGCGTGCAAATCAGGGAGGACTCGATTGCCTCCCTGATAGGCGGGGAATTCAAAAGTTCATTCTTAACCCTCTGTAAAGAAATAGTCAAAAAAGCTACAAGCATTAACAAAACGCAAACATAATAAACAAATAGAAAATAGAAAATAAAGTGACAAAATGAAACATAAACCTGTGATAAATGAAAAATAATTATAGAGTAAGAAATTTATTGTAAAATATTAATAAATTGTTATTATTGTAAAATAAAAAAGGTAACATAAAAACATAAAATGGAATTAGTAATAAGAAAAGAGGAAAGAATGAAAGTTGAATAGAGCAAATGAGAAAGAAAGATGAATTGTTGAATGAAAGATAGAAAACAGACTGAAAGAAATGATAATGTAAAGAAAGAAAGACGAGTAAGAAAATAAAAACGTATGTGAAAAATATTGCTGAAAAGGTCCCTGTCCCAAAAATCAGATAGGGGTACGAGAGGCCCCCAATAGCGGGGGTCATAAAAAAAAAAAAAAAAAAAAAAAAAAAAAAAAAAAAAAAAAAAAAAACCTAACCTAACCTAACCTAACCTAACCTAACCTAACCTAACCTAACCTAACCTAACCTAACCTAACCTAACCTAACCTAACCTAACCTAACCCAGTCCTGCGCACGCTCCCGAGCCGAACGCACCGGTCCGTAACGCTTTACCGCACAAATTGCAAGTTTAAATTAGTTTAAATTAGTTTTGAGTGGGTTATAGTGTGAAAAATCTATCAAGTGATACATGAAAAAATCCTCCAATCAACACCGAACAAAAATCCGTGAAAAGTTTTAAAATCGGAATTTAATTGGATTTTTAAGAAGCAAAAGTTCGAATTAAGTGCGGAATAGTGAAAAAACTAAAAGGACCCGCCGCGCGCGAATAAGCGCTGTAACACAAACTTTTTGAATTGCTATTTTGTGCGCGCTTGCGTAAGCTTTACGAGCGTATTAACAAAAAATTTTTTGGATAAAAACTCGAAAAGTTATAGAAGAAAAAACAAATTCCAATTGGAAATTATCCAATTGGAAACAGTCGTCGAAGCCGGACACCCACTGCTAAGCGAGGCAGAGGGGTCGAGGGGTGCAGCCGGGAGCCTGACAACGCCGACAACGCGGGACAATATAAATTAGACAAGGTAGCCGCCGGGATTTGATTTCAAAATTAAAAATTTATAAGTGGTGGGTAGAAGTGAAAGACTGTCACGGACCCTGCGCAAATTAGCAGGGTACCATTTTTTAGGGCCCACAAAAGGGTAGACTATCACAAAACAAGAAAATCTCCACCCACCACAAAGGTCAAAATCAGATCATAAGATCGATAATAAAACAAAATTGGCTCGTATTAAAATAATAATCATACTCGGCGGCTGCCACTGAGATTGAGGTTTTCTTGACCCATCTCATAGATTTAAGAACTAGGTTAATTAGTTAGTTAAGTAGTTGCAGAAGATATAGCAGGGAAGTCTAAATAAAAAAGAGCGGGCGGTAGACGTTAAAATACATTAAAACGAATCAATTTTGCGCCGCCGCGGCCGTAACAAAACATCTGGCGCGCACCTGGACGCCGCGGACAAGGACAGCGACACCGGGCGGCGCGACCGTCTCTCTTGCACGCGTTGCGTTGCATCGGGAGCGCGCCGGCTGCGCGGACGAGGTCAACGACCCCGGGCGGCGCACCTGTCCGCATCGCGCGAGCCGCCGAGCCGTGCGTAATATAACGTAATAATAAAAGTTGAGATTTCCTTGCTATATACTGTAACATTAATCTAGTGGCCCTATTGCCTTAGGATAAGACGACAAAGCCCTATTGCACTAAGATTAAGTTTACTTTATAATTGACAAATTATTAAATTAGTTAAGCGGCCCTATTGCCTTAGGATAAGACGACAAAGCCCTATTGCACTAAGATTAAGTTTACTTTATAATTGACAAATAATTAAAGTAGTAAACGGCCCTATTGCCTTAGGATAAGAAGCGAAGTGACTACCTATCGCACTAGGGTAGATTAAAACAGACAAAGCGATAACCTAACCAAAAGAAATAAAGAAGCAGGCAGATTAAGTCATTACATTCAGTTTACATTATATTAAGTTGCCCCCGCCGCCCGCGCGTCGCACGTCACCCCTCACCACCGGGCCGCGCGCGCGTGCCGCGCCGCACCTGTGCCGGCGGTCAAGGCCGAGCGCTCGAGTGGAGCAATTAAGTAATTAAGAAGTCATAAAAAAAAGAATTGCATAACGTAAACCTAACCTAACCTAACCTAACCTAACCTAACCTAACCTAACCTAACCTAACCTAACCTAACCTAACCGACTCTTGCCGATTCTCGGCAAGGTCCTAGAGAAAATGATGGTCCGAAGGATCCGGTGGTACACTGCACCGTATATCAGTAGCCACCAATACGGCTTCATGCCGCAGAGGTGTACCGAAGACTCCCTGTATGACCTGATCCAGCATCTGCGAACTCGGCTGAAGGAGAAGGAGATCGCAGTGCTGGTATCATTGGACATAGAGGGAGCCTTCGATAACGCCTGGTGGCCTGCTATACGGTGCAGACTGGCAGAAACTCGCTGCCCCGCGAATCTGCGGCGCCTTGTCGACAGCTATTTTAGCGATCGCAAGGTGTCCGTACGGTACGCGGGGGCAGAGTGGGCCAGAGAGACCACCAAGGGGTGCGTGCAGGGATCCGTAGGCGGCCCAACCTTCTGGACCCTCCTCATCAACCCTCTCCTGGAGGAGGTGGCAAAGACCGGGACACACTGCCAGGCGTTCGCAGATGACGTCGTGCTGGTCTTCTCGGGGCAGAAGGCCCAGGACATCTCGAGTCGGGCCAATGCCGTTCTCGCCCGTGTTCATGAATGGGGGGTCAGGAACAAGCTGAGGTTCGCACCACACAAAACAAAGGTGATGGTGCTAACCAACAAGCTGAAGTTCGACTACCCATTACTGAACATGGGAGGTGAGCCGCTTGGCCGGACTGGGGAGGTCCGGATACTTGGCCTCACAGTTGACGATAGGCTCACGTTCAACAGTCACGTGAAGAACGTGAGCAAGAAGGCACAGGGCCTCTATCGTCAGCTGTGCAGGGCTGCGAAGGTATCTTGGGGTCTAAACTCGGAGGTGATCAGAACGATGTATCTGGCGGTGCTGGAGCCGACGATTTTGTATGCAGCGAGTGCATGGGCGCCGGCGGCTAGGAAGCTGCTGGTCCGCAGGCAGTTGGACGCGGTCTAGCGGGGCTTCGCGCAGAAGATCGCGAGGACCCACAGGACCGCGTCCCTGCACTCGGCCCTTATACTTGCCGGGTTGCTTCCTCTGGACCTTCGGGTCCAAGAAGCAGCCCGCTTATTTGAAATAAGAAAGGGTCATTCCCGGCGGGTGGTAGGGGACCGAGACCTGGAGGTACCGGTCAGCTACCTGAGACTACCGCACCCGTCTGGTCAAGTTGGTGTGGAGTTCTCCTGTCTGGGGGAAAGTGCGGAGGAAGTCCGACTTGCCACCGCGGCTGCCGACTTGGTAATTTATACCGACGGCAGCCGCATAGAGGATAAGGTGGGTGCGGCGTTCTGCGTCAAGCGGGGCGCCGCAGAGCTGTACACAAAAAAGCTCAAGTTGGGCAACTTCTGCACCGTATACCAGGCAGAGCTGCTGGCTCTAGCTGAGGCAACAGGGTACGCGGCCGGCGAGTCAGCGCAAGCCTGCGCCATATTGAGCGACTCGCGGTCCGCCCTCGAAACTGTCGCAAGATCGGACACCCTCCACCCCTTAGCGTTAAGAGTGAAGGAGAATGTGATGAAAGTGAGAGAAAAAGGGAAGGATGTAAGGTTGTATTGGGTGAAAGCGCACGCGGGGATGGAGGGGAACGAGAGGGCGGACCAGCTTGCCAAGGAAGCGGCCCTGAAGAGTAAAAGACGACCAGAATATGAGAGATGCCCTGTTTCATTCGTCAAGCGGCAACTGAGACAGGAGTCGCTGGACGAATGGAACAGGAGGTATGTAGAAGGAACGACGGCTTCGGTAACGAGGATGTTTTTCCCGGACGCCGCCTCAGCTTACCGCGTGCTCCGCAGCATCGAGGTGGACGCGGTCTCGGCCCAGCTCTTCACGGGGCACGGGGGGTTCTCTGAGTACCTTTATAGGTTTAAGCTCAAGGAGGACCCCTCGTGCTTCTGTGAACCGGGCGTGGGCCAGACCGTGATCCACCTTGTGGCCCGGTGTCCCGCATTCGGGGGACTCCGGTACGACTTCGAGTGCCGGTCTGGCGTGCAAATCAGGGAGGACTCGATTGCCTCCCTGATAGGCGGGGAATTCAAAAATGCATTCTTAACCCTCTGTAAAGAAATAGTCAAAAAAGCCACAAGCACAAACAAAACGCAAACATAGTAAACAAATAGAAAATAAAGTGACAAAATGAAACATAAATCTGTGATAAATGAAAATAATTATAGAGTGAGAAATTTATTGTAAAATATTAATAAATTGTTATTATTGTAAAATAAAAAAGGTAACATAAAAACACAAAATGGAATTAGTAATAAGAAAAGAGGAAAGAATGAAAGTTGAATAGAGCGAATGAGAAAGAAAGACGAATTGTTGAATGAAAGATAGAAAACAGACTGAAAGAAATGATAATGTAAAGAAAGAAAGACGAGTAAGAAAATAAAAACGTATGTGAAAATATTGCTGAAAAGGTCCCTGTCCCAAAAATCAGATAGGGGTACGGGAAAAAAAAAAAGAAAAAAAAAAAAAAAAAAAAAAAAACCTAACCTAACCTAACCTAACCTAACCTAACCTAACCTAACCTAACCTAACCTAACCTAACCTAACCTAACCTAACCTAACCTAACCTAACCTAACCTAACCTAACCTAACCTAACCTAACCTAACCTAACCTAACCTAACCTAACCTAACCTAACCTTTTTTTTTTTTTTTTTTTTGTTTCGGTGGGGGAAATCTTCCGGTGTTCAAGATGCCCTGCCTCTGGGGGAAGGACAGGGGTATGTGGGATTCCTACCCACTAAAACCCCCCCCGGTGGTCGCCCTCTGCGCTAAACGGGGGACCGCGGTATCTCCCGGTCAGGGATCGCCACGCGGTCTTCCCTTGCGCCTTGCTATTTTTCGATAGCCCGTCCCGGGGTATGCGTGGATACGCTACCCCCGAAACCCTCGTGGTACTATCACGATGGTTCGGGACCACGTCGAACCATCGTCCGCCTCAGAGTCGCCGAAGCTAATGGGAGTTTAGGGCCCCCACCCTAAACTCCCGCGACTCCGAAGGCCCCGTTCATGGTAGGGGAGCACCATTCCTCGGAGGGCCGTCGCGAGGCACGTCTCTGCGCTGACGGCGTCGTCTCCGAGCGGGATCTGTCCTCTGCCGATCCCGTTCGGCTGCCTCCTTCTGGACCATGACGGTCTCACAAAAAGAGGCCACGGCCCTCCACGCCGATGACCCACTCAGCATCGCCGACACGATTGCTGGCAAGGAAAGGTCCTGTCCGATCTCGTCCGCCAGAATCCGCCGCTCCGACTGCCACGCCGGGCAGACCGCAAACGTGTGCGAGGCGGAATCCTGGGCGGCTCCTCCGCAATGGAAGCAGTTCGCCGTCGCTTCGCGACCAATCCTACACAGGTAATCACCAAAGCATCCATGCCCGGTGATCATCTGCGTAAGCCTGT
>NW_027181721.1:2500-7500 GCF_028537555.1 Battus philenor
CAACGCAACGCTGCACACACAACACGCGTTGCGCGATGAACGACGACGATGACGATGATGATTATGATGATACGAGCGTAAACGAAAATCTCGACACGCATACGCGAGCGCGAGTACTTTTCGTTAGCGATCGATCGTCCGGCCCTTTCGGTATCGGTCCGTATCGATACGATAATATAACGTTCGCACTGGAACGACGACGCGTATCACCGACATAATACGGATGCGTAGCGACGACGAGCGGTGAACTCTCTCGCATCGGGCTAGGCGCGCGCGCACATGAACATCACGTAATGTTTACTTACATATGTTTGTGTGTGCGTTACGCTTGCCGCGCAAGAAAACATTCACCGCCTGCCGGTCGCATCCGTCGGAGACGCGTCGTCTGTGCTTCCGATATATTTTATTATATCGTATACACGAACCGATGAGCTCGGACGAAGACCGCACTACGAAGACTCGCGTCTTAGCGATGCGTGTAATCTTTTCACACTCGTTTCATATTCAATACAATTCGATATATTTAAACGGACCGTAAACGCGCTCCGCGCGTACGCGGACGTGAGGGGTGCAGCACCCCGCCGTCCGTCGTCCGTCGCGAAGAACGTTCAACGGAAACCGTCAATTGTTCGAAAGAGCGCGCGCCCGCTCGCCCGCGCGCGGTAGTGCGGCAGCGGCAGCGCGACGACAGCGACGGCGGATAGTGAGAGAGAGAGAGAGTGAGAGCCGCGGCGGCGCGGACGAGAGACTCTTATTAGAGATCGTCCCATCGCACCGTCCGCGAGCTCGTTCATCACCCCCCACCAACCCGCCGCCGCCGCGTCGCGCGTCACCGCCGCGCGCATCGACCGGCGCGAGCGCACGTAGCGCGCGTTCTACACCGAACAGTGTGGTTTTTATATTTTAACAGCCGGCCCTCAGACAGGAGTGGTCCTGGATATTTCTCCACGGACCGCAATGTGCGTTCGAAATGTCGATGTTCAAATGTGTCCTGCAGTTCACACTATGACGCGCAGTTAACTGCGTTCTTCATCGACCCGCGAGCCAAGTGATCCACCGTCCAGGGTAATGGTTTTTTCTTAATGTTGTTATTACTTACGGTAGCGGCCTACGGCTCTCGCCGTCGGCCACTTGATTGTCCGTTTTTATGTATTAACGTCGAAAGTTGGTCGAATTCATGTGCGCCGAGGCGTTCATAAAGAAACGGCACCGAAAAAGCTTAACGCCCCGACGCGAATCCTTTAGAATGATGAACGACGACGACCCGCGCACCCCCCAACGAGCTGGCGTGACGCACGACATTGTCATCTTTCTAACCGCTTAAATTTCGTTTTGTATAGCGCCAACCGACAATAAAGGGCCTGAGCTAGGCAGTGGGGATTTTCACCGCTTCGAACGCTCCGTTTGGTATGCCCCGGTCGGCGCTCGTCTCTCGGCGTTTTTCCGCCACCCGGCCGCTTCGACGGCGGCGGAGGCAGCGGCGGCGGTAGCACTTTCGACGAATGCCACCACCGCCACCGGCCACCGCCACGGCGCCGTCGCCGCTGCGCCGTTAGGCGTAATAGACGCTAGAGACAATTATTTCACATTTTATTTTTTATACATATATACAAACACGCACACACACACGCACGCACACGCGCGCGCGCTCGTCCGCATTAGATACGAACAGCAGCGCGCGCGCGTACGTACATATATATGTATATATGTCGTATATATATATCATTATGGATGTATTACATATATATATGTGTAAACACGGTATGTACGAAGTCGTCGTCGTCGTCGTCGTCGTCGTCGTCGCAACAGCAACAACAGCAACAGCAACAGCGGCGCAACAACGTTCGTGAACATATCACGCGTCTCGCACACATACACACACGTTAATGATCCTTCCGCAGGTTCCCCTACGGAAACCTTGTTACGACTTTTACTTCCTCTAAATGATCAAGTTTGGTCAACTTCCCAGCAACGCCGACGGCCGTGAAGCCACCGCGTGTCGGTCCGAAGACCTCACTAAATCATTCAATCGGTAGTAGCGACGGGCGGTGTGTACAAAGGGCAGGGACGTAATCAACGCGAGCTTATGACTCGCGCTTACTAGGAATTCCTCGTTTATGGGGGATAATTGCAAACCCCAATCCCCAGCACGAAGGAGTTTCAACGGGTTGCCCGGGCCTCTAGGCCAGGGAGAACATGCTGATTCCTTCAGTGTAGCGCGCGTGCGGCCCAGGACATCTAAGGGCATCACAGACCTGTTATTGCTCAATCTCGTGCGGCTCGAAGCCGCCGGTCCCTCTAAGAAGAATTTTAATACGTCGCCAGTGAGTTGCGCCACCGGAGCGGCGCACACCTAAATGACGACGCCTATTTAGCAGGCTAGAGTCTCGTTCGTTACCGGAATTAACCAGACAAATCGCTCCACCAACTAAGAACGGCCATGCACCACCACCCACCGAATCAAGAAAGAGCTGTTAATCTGTCAATCCTTCCGGTGTCCGGGCCTGGTGAGATTTCCCGTGTTGAGTCAAATTAAGCCGCAGGCTCCACTCCTGGTGGTGCCCTTCCGTCAATTCCTTTAAGTTTCAGCTTTGCAACCATACTCCCCCCGGAGTCCAAAATCTTTGGTTTCCCGGAAGCTGCCCGCCGAGCCATCGTAGTAACGTCGGCGGATCGCTAGATGACATATTTACGGTTAGAACTAGGGCGGTATCTAATCGCCTTCGAACCTCTAACTTTCGTTCTTGATTGATGAAAACACCTTTGGCAAATGCTTTCGCTGATGTTCGTCTTGCGACGATCCAAGAATTTCACCTCTAACGTCGCAATACGAATGCCCCCAGTTATCCCTATTAATCATTACCTCGGAGTTCTGAAAACCAACAAAATAGAACCGAGATCATATTCTATTATTCCATGCACGAAATATTCAAGCAGCATTTTGAGCCCGCTTTGAGCACTCTAATTTGTTCAAAGTAAAATTGTCGGCCCATCTCGACACTCACCGAAGAGCACCGCGATAGGATTTTGATATTGAACCGCCGTTTTACCGACGGCTCACCGACGATATGCTCCGCAGACGTGTCAGTATCACCGCGGATGCGGTGCACCGACAGCGCGGCGCACAAATGCAACTACGAGCTTTTTAACCGCAACAATTTTAGTATACGCTATTGGAGCTGGAGTTACCGCGGCTGCTGGCACCAGACTTGCCCTCCAATTGTTCCTCGTTAAAATATTTAAAGTGTACTCATTCCGATTACGAGGCCTCGTAAGAGTCCCGTATCGTTATTTTTCGTCACTACCTCCCCGTGCCGGGAGTGGGTAATTTGCGCGCCTGCTGCCTTCCTTGGATGTGGTAGCCGTTTCTCAGGCTCCCTCTCCGGAATCGAACCCTGATTCCCCGTTACCCGTGACAACCATGGTAGTCGCAGAAACTACCATCGAAAGTTGATAAGGCAGACATTTGAAAGATGCGTCGCCGGTGCTGGACCATGCGATCGGCAAAAGTTATCCAGATTCATCAAAATTAACGACTTCGGACGCGAGGCCCTCCGTCGATTGGTTTTGATCTAATAAAAGCACTCATCCCATCACTGGTCAGAGTTCTGATTGCATGTATTAGCTCTAGAATTACCACAGTTATCCAAGTAACCGAGGTAAGATCTAAGGAACCAAAACTGATATATTGAGCCATTCGCGGTATCGCCTTAATACGGCTTGCACTGAGACATGCATGGCTTAATCTTTGAGACAAGCATATAACTACTGGCAGGATCAACCAGGGAGCTAGCTAGTAGAGCTAACACACACCAACACCGCACATACGAGAGATATGAGGGTGATGATGATATGATAGACGTGTGACAAGCGACGCGTCGGACGTTCGAAACGCCGTGACGCGCCGGTGCCTAGGTAGCTTTTTGCGTGCGTGCGTGCGTGCGTATTTATTACAATACACACACAACACCACACCGCAACAACAAAATGAATTCGTTTTTCTATCTGTTCACGGAGGAAAATGTATATCTCAACACTCGCCTCGCGTTCGTCCAGATTTACTTTGGACGCGGCATCGCGTCCGATTCATCGGAACGTTCTTTGACGAGACACATACAAATCTTCACTTTTATAAAATATCGTTTCGCAAAACGAACAATGACCGATTTCCAGCCCGGTTTTAGAGAGATCCGAAATCCTTGATTTATATATCATGATCGACCGTCGCGCGACTAGCGCGCGACGAGCTCGTTGATGCGATGCGTTAAGGGCCGCCCCGAAGTCGACTCGGGAGCCCAACGCCGTTCGCGTTAATTAAACGAGACGTTCTCTTACGCCTTCCGCTCTTACATAACGGAGACGTCGTCCGACACAGTTTACGGTGTGTTGTTGTGGGGAGATGATCCCCTTTTTCTTCCCTCCTCCGCCGCCGCTGTGTCGTTCGTGCGTTTGTCGGTTATAGAAGTTTCAGTTTCGGGCGTTCTCGTTGGTGGCGCGCGTTGTTTGTGTATCGGTGTTATTAGTTTTGTTCGATTCGCGCGCGTTTTCTAAGAATAATTTTTAAATTTTTTTTTTTTTTTATAAAAAAAAAAAAAAAAACTAAATCTAAAAAAAACGCAATCTCCGCAAACAAACTAACACCACCACCACACACACACACACCCCACCAACCAAAAAAACACACTCCACACTCCACAACCACCAACAAACAAAACAAAACAGAAGAGCATCGGAGAGAACTCGATTCGGCCGACCGGCGCGTCTCGCGCCAGTCCCATGTATATGCGGGAACGACTGTATGCGTCTCCGCGTAGCGCTATAGAGCGTTCGCGTATCGATTGCATACCACCGATCTACATATCTATATCTGACCCTGATCTCGATGTCATCGTCGTCGTCATCATCATCATCATCATCATCATCATCATCATCATCATCATCATCATCATCGTTCGACCCGATCGCGGATTGCGCGTAGCCAGCCGCCGATGCGTTCGCGT
>NW_027181721.1:12500-17500 GCF_028537555.1 Battus philenor
CGTGCGACGCGATACAGCGCCCGATTAAAGGCGGACCGGACGTCGCATCAGAGCGCGGGCGCGTACGCCGCGGAATGACGATGAATCTCTCCGTTCGTTCATTCGAGTTTCGCAGGTTTACCCCTGAACGGTTTCACGTACTCTTGAACTCTCTCTTCAAAGTTCTTTTCAACTTTCCCTCACGGTACTTGTTCGCTATCGGTCTCGCGGTTATATTTAGCCTTAGATGGAGTTTACCACCCACTTAGGGCTGCACTCTCAAGCAACCCGACTCTTAGGAGAGTCCCTCTCGCCGCCGCCCTCCGTCGCTACGGGCCTGGCACCCTCTGCGGGAAAACGGCCCCGTTCAAGACGAACTTGGACAGGAGTATCGACGACGAGAAAGCGGAACCTCCCGAACACCACATCTCCCGCGCTCGAGACGATCGCGGGATTCAGTGCTGGGCTCTTTCCTGTTCGCTCGCCGCTACTAGGGAAATCCTTGTTAGTTTCTTTTCCTCCGCTTACTAATATGCTTAAATTCGGCGGGTGATCCTCCCTGATCTGAGGCCAACGATAAAAATTCGAGGCAGACGCGATATCCGTACGCGACGTCCCTTATTATATTTTTGACGACGACGAACCGACGGACCGCGCGCGCAAGCAAGCAAGCGCGCACGGCGGCCGGTCGTCGTCGCGGGACGCCCTTCGGACGTCGAGTCCGCCTACCGTACACCACCCCCACCGTCGCGATCATCGCGCGTCGCAGAGCGAGTGCGCGTGCGCGAGGCGCGCGCGTCGCGAGTCCTTAGAGGTCTCTAGACGCGCGCACGCACAACGCAACGCTGCACACACAACACGCGTTGCGCGATGAACGACGACGATGACGATGATGATTATGATGATACGAGCGTAAACGAAAATCTCGACACGCATACGCGAGCGCGAGTACTTTTCGTTAGCGATCGATCGTCCGGCCCTTTCGGTATCGGTCCGTATCGATACGATAATATAACGTTCGCACTGGAACGACGACGCGTATCACCGACATAATACGGATGCGTAGCGACGACGAGCGGTGAACTCTCTCGCATCGGGCTAGGCGCGCGCGCACATGAACATCACGTAATGTTTACTTACATATGTTTGTGTGTGCGTTACGCTTGCCGCGCAAGAAAACATTCACCGCCTGCCGGTCGCATCCGTCGGAGACGCGTCGTCTGTGCTTCCGATATATTTTATTATATCGTATACACGAACCGATGAGCTCGGACGAAGACCGCACTACGAAGACTCGCGTCTTAGCGATGCGTGTAATCTTTTCACACTCGTTTCATATTCAATACAATTCGATATATTTAAACGGACCGTAAACGCGCTCCGCGCGTACGCGGACGTGAGGGGTGCAGCACCCCGCCGTCCGTCGTCCGTCGCGAAGAACGTTCAACGGAAACCGTCAATTGTTCGAAAGAGCGCGCGCCCGCTCGCCCGCGCGCGGTAGTGCGGCAGCGGCAGCGCGACGACAGCGACGGCGGATAGTGAGAGAGAGAGAGAGTGAGAGCCGCGGCGGCGCGGACGAGAGACTCTTATTAGAGATCGTCCCATCGCACCGTCCGCGAGCTCGTTCATCACCCCCCACCAACCCGCCGCCGCCGCGTCGCGCGTCACCGCCGCGCGCATCGACCGGCGCGAGCGCACGTAGCGCGCGTTCTACACCGAACAGTGTGGTTTTTATATTTTAACAGCCGGCCCTCAGACAGGAGTGGTCCTGGATATTTCTCCACGGACCGCAATGTGCGTTCGAAATGTCGATGTTCAAATGTGTCCTGCAGTTCACACTATGACGCGCAGTTAACTGCGTTCTTCATCGACCCGCGAGCCAAGTGATCCACCGTCCAGGGTAATGGTTTTTTCTTAATGTTGTTATTACTTACGGTAGCGGCCTACGGCTCTCGCCGTCGGCCACTTGATTGTCCGTTTTTATGTATTAACGTCGAAAGTTGGTCGAATTCATGTGCGCCGAGGCGTTCATAAAGAAACGGCACCGAAAAAGCTTAACGCCCCGACGCGAATCCTTTAGAATGATGAACGACGACGACCCGCGCACCCCCCAACGAGCTGGCGTGACGCACGACATTGTCATCTTTCTAACCGCTTAAATTTCGTTTTGTATAGCGCCAACCGACAATAAAGGGCCTGAGCTAGGCAGTGGGGATTTTCACCGCTTCGAACGCTCCGTTTGGTATGCCCCGGTCGGCGCTCGTCTCTCGGCGTTTTTCCGCCACCCGGCCGCTTCGACGGCGGCGGAGGCAGCGGCGGCGGTAGCACTTTCGACGAATGCCACCACCGCCACCGGCCACCGCCACGGCGCCGTCGCCGCTGCGCCGTTAGGCGTAATAGACGCTAGAGACAATTATTTCACATTTTATTTTTTATACATATATACAAACACGCACACACACACGCACGCACACGCGCGCGCGCTCGTCCGCATTAGATACGAACAGCAGCGCGCGCGCGTACGTACATATATATGTATATATGTCGTATATATATATCATTATGGATGTATTACATATATATATGTGTAAACACGGTATGTACGAAGTCGTCGTCGTCGTCGTCGTCGTCGTCGTCGCAACAGCAACAACAGCAACAGCAACAGCGGCGCAACAACGTTCGTGAACATATCACGCGTCTCGCACACATACACACACGTTAATGATCCTTCCGCAGGTTCCCCTACGGAAACCTTGTTACGACTTTTACTTCCTCTAAATGATCAAGTTTGGTCAACTTCCCAGCAACGCCGACGGCCGTGAAGCCACCGCGTGTCGGTCCGAAGACCTCACTAAATCATTCAATCGGTAGTAGCGACGGGCGGTGTGTACAAAGGGCAGGGACGTAATCAACGCGAGCTTATGACTCGCGCTTACTAGGAATTCCTCGTTTATGGGGGATAATTGCAAACCCCAATCCCCAGCACGAAGGAGTTTCAACGGGTTGCCCGGGCCTCTAGGCCAGGGAGAACATGCTGATTCCTTCAGTGTAGCGCGCGTGCGGCCCAGGACATCTAAGGGCATCACAGACCTGTTATTGCTCAATCTCGTGCGGCTCGAAGCCGCCGGTCCCTCTAAGAAGAATTTTAATACGTCGCCAGTGAGTTGCGCCACCGGAGCGGCGCACACCTAAATGACGACGCCTATTTAGCAGGCTAGAGTCTCGTTCGTTACCGGAATTAACCAGACAAATCGCTCCACCAACTAAGAACGGCCATGCACCACCACCCACCGAATCAAGAAAGAGCTGTTAATCTGTCAATCCTTCCGGTGTCCGGGCCTGGTGAGATTTCCCGTGTTGAGTCAAATTAAGCCGCAGGCTCCACTCCTGGTGGTGCCCTTCCGTCAATTCCTTTAAGTTTCAGCTTTGCAACCATACTCCCCCCGGAGTCCAAAATCTTTGGTTTCCCGGAAGCTGCCCGCCGAGCCATCGTAGTAACGTCGGCGGATCGCTAGATGACATATTTACGGTTAGAACTAGGGCGGTATCTAATCGCCTTCGAACCTCTAACTTTCGTTCTTGATTGATGAAAACACCTTTGGCAAATGCTTTCGCTGATGTTCGTCTTGCGACGATCCAAGAATTTCACCTCTAACGTCGCAATACGAATGCCCCCAGTTATCCCTATTAATCATTACCTCGGAGTTCTGAAAACCAACAAAATAGAACCGAGATCATATTCTATTATTCCATGCACGAAATATTCAAGCAGCATTTTGAGCCCGCTTTGAGCACTCTAATTTGTTCAAAGTAAAATTGTCGGCCCATCTCGACACTCACCGAAGAGCACCGCGATAGGATTTTGATATTGAACCGCCGTTTTACCGACGGCTCACCGACGATATGCTCCGCAGACGTGTCAGTATCACCGCGGATGCGGTGCACCGACAGCGCGGCGCACAAATGCAACTACGAGCTTTTTAACCGCAACAATTTTAGTATACGCTATTGGAGCTGGAGTTACCGCGGCTGCTGGCACCAGACTTGCCCTCCAATTGTTCCTCGTTAAAATATTTAAAGTGTACTCATTCCGATTACGAGGCCTCGTAAGAGTCCCGTATCGTTATTTTTCGTCACTACCTCCCCGTGCCGGGAGTGGGTAATTTGCGCGCCTGCTGCCTTCCTTGGATGTGGTAGCCGTTTCTCAGGCTCCCTCTCCGGAATCGAACCCTGATTCCCCGTTACCCGTGACAACCATGGTAGTCGCAGAAACTACCATCGAAAGTTGATAAGGCAGACATTTGAAAGATGCGTCGCCGGTGCTGGACCATGCGATCGGCAAAAGTTATCCAGATTCATCAAAATTAACGACTTCGGACGCGAGGCCCTCCGTCGATTGGTTTTGATCTAATAAAAGCACTCATCCCATCACTGGTCAGAGTTCTGATTGCATGTATTAGCTCTAGAATTACCACAGTTATCCAAGTAACCGAGGTAAGATCTAAGGAACCAAAACTGATATATTGAGCCATTCGCGGTATCGCCTTAATACGGCTTGCACTGAGACATGCATGGCTTAATCTTTGAGACAAGCATATAACTACTGGCAGGATCAACCAGGGAGCTAGCTAGTAGAGCTAACACACACCAACACCGCACATACGAGAGATATGAGGGTGATGATGATATGATAGACGTGTGACAAGCGACGCGTCGGACGTTCGAAACGCCGTGACGCGCCGGTGCCTAGGTAGCTTTTTGCGTGCGTGCGTGCGTGCGTGCGTATTTATTACAATACACACACAACACCACACCGCAACAACAAAATGAATTCGTTTTTCTATCTGTTCACGGAGGAAAATGTATATCTCAACACTCGCCTCGCGTTCGTCCAGATTTACTTTGGACGCGGCATCGCGTCCGATTCATCGGAACGTTCTTTGACGAGACACATACAAATCTTCACTTTTATAAAATATCGTTTCGCAAAACGAACAATGACCGATTTCCAGCCCGGTTTT
>NW_027181721.1:25000-27500 GCF_028537555.1 Battus philenor
GATATTTCTCCACGGACCGCAATGTGCGTTCGAAATGTCGATGTTCAAATGTGTCCTGCAGTTCACACTATGACGCGCAGTTAACTGCGTTCTTCATCGACCCGCGAGCCAAGTGATCCACCGTCCAGGGTAATGGTTTTTTCTTAATGTTGTTATTACTTACGGTAGCGGCCTACGGCTCTCGCCGTCGGCCACTTGATTGTCCGTTTTTATGTATTAACGTCGAAAGTTGGTCGAATTCATGTGCGCCGAGGCGTTCATAAAGAAACGGCACCGAAAAAGCTTAACGCCCCGACGCGAATCCTTTAGAATGATGAACGACGACGACCCGCGCACCCCCCAACGAGCTGGCGTGACGCACGACATTGTCATCTTTCTAACCGCTTAAATTTCGTTTTGTATAGCGCCAACCGACAATAAAGGGCCTGAGCTAGGCAGTGGGGATTTTCACCGCTTCGAACGCTCCGTTTGGTATGCCCCGGTCGGCGCTCGTCTCTCGGCGTTTTTCCGCCACCCGGCCGCTTCGACGGCGGCGGAGGCAGCGGCGGCGGTAGCACTTTCGACGAATGCCACCACCGCCACCGGCCACCGCCACGGCGCCGTCGCCGCTGCGCCGTTAGGCGTAATAGACGCTAGAGACAATTATTTCACATTTTATTTTTTATACATATATACAAACACGCACACACACACGCACGCACACGCGCGCGCGCTCGTCCGCATTAGATACGAACAGCAGCGCGCGCGCGTACGTACATATATATGTATATATGTCGTATATATATATCATTATGGATGTATTACATATATATATGTGTAAACACGGTATGTACGAAGTCGTCGTCGTCGTCGTCGTCGTCGTCGTCGCAACAGCAACAACAGCAACAGCAACAGCGGCGCAACAACGTTCGTGAACATATCACGCGTCTCGCACACATACACACACGTTAATGATCCTTCCGCAGGTTCCCCTACGGAAACCTTGTTACGACTTTTACTTCCTCTAAATGATCAAGTTTGGTCAACTTCCCAGCAACGCCGACGGCCGTGAAGCCACCGCGTGTCGGTCCGAAGACCTCACTAAATCATTCAATCGGTAGTAGCGACGGGCGGTGTGTACAAAGGGCAGGGACGTAATCAACGCGAGCTTATGACTCGCGCTTACTAGGAATTCCTCGTTTATGGGGGATAATTGCAAACCCCAATCCCCAGCACGAAGGAGTTTCAACGGGTTGCCCGGGCCTCTAGGCCAGGGAGAACATGCTGATTCCTTCAGTGTAGCGCGCGTGCGGCCCAGGACATCTAAGGGCATCACAGACCTGTTATTGCTCAATCTCGTGCGGCTCGAAGCCGCCGGTCCCTCTAAGAAGAATTTTAATACGTCGCCAGTGAGTTGCGCCACCGGAGCGGCGCACACCTAAATGACGACGCCTATTTAGCAGGCTAGAGTCTCGTTCGTTACCGGAATTAACCAGACAAATCGCTCCACCAACTAAGAACGGCCATGCACCACCACCCACCGAATCAAGAAAGAGCTGTTAATCTGTCAATCCTTCCGGTGTCCGGGCCTGGTGAGATTTCCCGTGTTGAGTCAAATTAGGCCGCAGGCTCCACTCCTGGTGGTGCCCTTCCGTCAATTCCTTTAAGTTTCAGCTTTGCAACCATACTCCCCCCGGAGTCCAAAATCTTTGGTTTCCCGGAAGCTGCCCGCCGAGCCATCGTAGTAACGTCGGCGGATCGCTAGATGACATATTTACGGTTAGAACTAGGGCGGTATCTAATCGCCTTCGAACCTCTAACTTTCGTTCTTGATTGATGAAAACACCTTTGGCAAATGCTTTCGCTGATGTTCGTCTTGCGACGATCCAAGAATTTCACCTCTAACGTCGCAATACGAATGCCCCCAGTTATCCCTATTAATCATTACCTCGGAGTTCTGAAAACCAACAAAATAGAACCGAGATCATATTCTATTATTCCATGCACGAAATATTCAAGCAGCATTTTGAGCCCGCTTTGAGCACTCTAATTTGTTCAAAGTAAAATTGTCGGCCCATCTCGACACTCACCGAAGAGCACCGCGATAGGATTTTGATATTGAACCGCCGTTTTACCGACGGCTCACCGACGATATGCTCCGCAGACGTGTCAGTATCACCGCGGATGCGGTGCACCGACAGCGCGGCGCACAAATGCAACTACGAGCTTTTTAACCGCAACAATTTTAGTATACGCTATTGGAGCTGGAGTTACCGCGGCTGCTGGCACCAGACTTGCCCTCCAATTGTTCCTCGTTAAAATATTTAAAGTGTACTCATTCCGATTACGAGGCCTCGTAAGAGTCCCGTATCGTTATTTTTCGTCACTACCTCCCCGTGCCGGGAGTGGGTAATTTGCGCGCCTGCTGCCTTCCTTGGATGTGGTAGCCGTTTCTCAGGCTCCCTCTCCGGAATCGAACCCTGATTCCCCGTTACCCGTGACAACCATGGTAGTCGCAGAA
>NW_027181721.1:35000-40000 GCF_028537555.1 Battus philenor
CGTAGCGACGACGAGCGGTGAACTCTCTCGCATCGGGCTAGGCGCGCGCGCACATGAACATCACGTAATGTTTACTTACATATGTTTGTGTGTGCGTTACGCTTGCCGCGCAAGAAAACATTCACCGCCTGCCGGTCGCATCCGTCGGAGACGCGTCGTCTGTGCTTCCGATATATTTTATTATATCGTATACACGAACCGATGAGCTCGGACGAAGACCGCACTACGAAGACTCGCGTCTTAGCGATGCGTGTAATCTTTTCACACTCGTTTCATATTCAATACAATTCGATATATTTAAACGGACCGTAAACGCGCTCCGCGCGTACGCGGACGTGAGGGGTGCAGCACCCCGCCGTCCGTCGTCCGTCGCGAAGAACGTTCAACGGAAACCGTCAATTGTTCGAAAGAGCGCGCGCCCGCTCGCCCGCGCGCGGTAGTGCGGCAGCGGCAGCGCGACGACAGCGACGGCGGATAGTGAGAGAGAGAGAGAGTGAGAGCCGCGGCGGCGCGGACGAGAGACTCTTATTAGAGATCGTCCCATCGCACCGTCCGCGAGCTCGTTCATCACCCCCCACCAACCCGCCGCCGCCGCGTCGCGCGTCACCGCCGCGCGCATCGACCGGCGCGAGCGCACGTAGCGCGCGTTCTACACCGAACAGTGTGGTTTTTATATTTTAACAGCCGGCCCTCAGACAGGAGTGGTCCTGGATATTTCTCCACGGACCGCAATGTGCGTTCGAAATGTCGATGTTCAAATGTGTCCTGCAGTTCACACTATGACGCGCAGTTAACTGCGTTCTTCATCGACCCGCGAGCCAAGTGATCCACCGTCCAGGGTAATGGTTTTTTCTTAATGTTGTTATTACTTACGGTAGCGGCCTACGGCTCTCGCCGTCGGCCACTTGATTGTCCGTTTTTATGTATTAACGTCGAAAGTTGGTCGAATTCATGTGCGCCGAGGCGTTCATAAAGAAACGGCACCGAAAAAGCTTAACGCCCCGACGCGAATCCTTTAGAATGATGAACGACGACGACCCGCGCACCCCCCAACGAGCTGGCGTGACGCACGACATTGTCATCTTTCTAACCGCTTAAATTTCGTTTTGTATAGCGCCAACCGACAATAAAGGGCCTGAGCTAGGCAGTGGGGATTTTCACCGCTTCGAACGCTCCGTTTGGTATGCCCCGGTCGGCGCTCGTCTCTCGGCGTTTTTCCGCCACCCGGCCGCTTCGACGGCGGCGGAGGCAGCGGCGGCGGTAGCACTTTCGACGAATGCCACCACCGCCACCGGCCACCGCCACGGCGCCGTCGCCGCTGCGCCGTTAGGCGTAATAGACGCTAGAGACAATTATTTCACATTTTATTTTTTATACATATATACAAACACGCACACACACACGCACGCACACGCGCGCGCGCTCGTCCGCATTAGATACGAACAGCAGCGCGCGCGCGTACGTACATATATATGTATATATGTCGTATATATATATCATTATGGATGTATTACATATATATATGTGTAAACACGGTATGTACGAAGTCGTCGTCGTCGTCGTCGTCGTCGTCGTCGCAACAGCAACAACAGCAACAGCAACAGCGGCGCAACAACGTTCGTGAACATATCACGCGTCTCGCACACATACACACACGTTAATGATCCTTCCGCAGGTTCCCCTACGGAAACCTTGTTACGACTTTTACTTCCTCTAAATGATCAAGTTTGGTCAACTTCCCAGCAACGCCGACGGCCGTGAAGCCACCGCGTGTCGGTCCGAAGACCTCACTAAATCATTCAATCGGTAGTAGCGACGGGCGGTGTGTACAAAGGGCAGGGACGTAATCAACGCGAGCTTATGACTCGCGCTTACTAGGAATTCCTCGTTTATGGGGGATAATTGCAAACCCCAATCCCCAGCACGAAGGAGTTTCAACGGGTTGCCCGGGCCTCTAGGCCAGGGAGAACATGCTGATTCCTTCAGTGTAGCGCGCGTGCGGCCCAGGACATCTAAGGGCATCACAGACCTGTTATTGCTCAATCTCGTGCGGCTCGAAGCCGCCGGTCCCTCTAAGAAGAATTTTAATACGTCGCCAGTGAGTTGCGCCACCGGAGCGGCGCACACCTAAATGACGACGCCTATTTAGCAGGCTAGAGTCTCGTTCGTTACCGGAATTAACCAGACAAATCGCTCCACCAACTAAGAACGGCCATGCACCACCACCCACCGAATCAAGAAAGAGCTGTTAATCTGTCAATCCTTCCGGTGTCCGGGCCTGGTGAGATTTCCCGTGTTGAGTCAAATTAAGCCGCAGGCTCCACTCCTGGTGGTGCCCTTCCGTCAATTCCTTTAAGTTTCAGCTTTGCAACCATACTCCCCCCGGAGTCCAAAATCTTTGGTTTCCCGGAAGCTGCCCGCCGAGCCATCGTAGTAACGTCGGCGGATCGCTAGATGACATATTTACGGTTAGAACTAGGGCGGTATCTAATCGCCTTCGAACCTCTAACTTTCGTTCTTGATTGATGAAAACACCTTTGGCAAATGCTTTCGCTGATGTTCGTCTTGCGACGATCCAAGAATTTCACCTCTAACGTCGCAATACGAATGCCCCCAGTTATCCCTATTAATCATTACCTCGGAGTTCTGAAAACCAACAAAATAGAACCGAGATCATATTCTATTATTCCATGCACGAAATATTCAAGCAGCATTTTGAGCCCGCTTTGAGCACTCTAATTTGTTCAAAGTAAAATTGTCGGCCCATCTCGACACTCACCGAAGAGCACCGCGATAGGATTTTGATATTGAACCGCCGTTTTACCGACGGCTCACCGACGATATGCTCCGCAGACGTGTCAGTATCACCGCGGATGCGGTGCACCGACAGCGCGGCGCACAAATGCAACTACGAGCTTTTTAACCGCAACAATTTTAGTATACGCTATTGGAGCTGGAGTTACCGCGGCTGCTGGCACCAGACTTGCCCTCCAATTGTTCCTCGTTAAAATATTTAAAGTGTACTCATTCCGATTACGAGGCCTCGTAAGAGTCCCGTATCGTTATTTTTCGTCACTACCTCCCCGTGCCGGGAGTGGGTAATTTGCGCGCCTGCTGCCTTCCTTGGATGTGGTAGCCGTTTCTCAGGCTCCCTCTCCGGAATCGAACCCTGATTCCCCGTTACCCGTGACAACCATGGTAGTCGCAGAAACTACCATCGAAAGTTGATAAGGCAGACATTTGAAAGATGCGTCGCCGGTGCTGGACCATGCGATCGGCAAAAGTTATCCAGATTCATCAAAATTAACGACTTCGGACGCGAGGCCCTCCGTCGATTGGTTTTGATCTAATAAAAGCACTCATCCCATCACTGGTCAGAGTTCTGATTGCATGTATTAGCTCTAGAATTACCACAGTTATCCAAGTAACCGAGGTAAGATCTAAGGAACCAAAACTGATATATTGAGCCATTCGCGGTATCGCCTTAATACGGCTTGCACTGAGACATGCATGGCTTAATCTTTGAGACAAGCATATAACTACTGGCAGGATCAACCAGGGAGCTAGCTAGTAGAGCTAACACACACCAACACCGCACATACGAGAGATATGAGGGTGATGATGATATGATAGACGTGTGACAAGCGACGCGTCGGACGTTCGAAACGCCGTGACGCGCCGGTGCCTAGGTAGCTTTTTGCGTGCGTGCGTGCGTGCGTGCGTATTTATTACAATACACACACAACACCACACCGCAACAACAAAATGAATTCGTTTTTCTATCTGTTCACGGAGGAAAATGTATATCTCAACACTCGCCTCGCGTTCGTCCAGATTTACTTTGGACGCGGCATCGCGTCCGATTCATCGGAACGTTCTTTGACGAGACACATACAAATCTTCACTTTTATAAAATATCGTTTCGCAAAACGAACAATGACCGATTTCCAGCCCGGTTTTAGAGAGATCCGAAATCCTTGATTTATATATCATGATCGACCGTCGCGCGACTAGCGCGCGACGAGCTCGTTGATGCGATGCGTTAAGGGCCGCCCCGAAGTCGACTCGGGAGCCCAACGCCGTTCGCGTTAATTAAACGAGACGTTCTCTTACGCCTTCCGCTCTTACATAACGGAGACGTCGTCCGACACAGTTTACGGTGTGTTGTTGTGGGGAGATGATCCCCTTTTTCTTCCCTCCTCCGCCGCCGCTGTGTCGTTCGTGCGTTTGTCGGTTATAGAAGTTTCAGTTTCGGGCGTTCTCGTTGGTGGCGCGCGTTGTTTGTGTATCGGTGTTATTAGTTTTGTTCGATTCGCGCGCGTTTTCTAAGAATAATTTTTAAATTTTTTTTTTTTTATAAAAAAAAAAAAAAAAAAACTAAATCTAAAAAAAACGCAATCTCCGCAAACAAACTAACACCACCACCACACACACCCCACCAACCAAAAAAACACACTCCACACTCCACAACCACCAACAAACAAAACAAAACAGAAGAGCATCGGAGAGAACTCGATTCGGCCGACCGGCGCGTCTCGCGCCAGTCCCATGTATATGCGGGAACGACTGTATGCGTCTCCGCGTAGCGCGATAGAGCGTTCGCGTATCGATTGCATACCACCGATCTACATATCTATATCTGACCCTGATCTCGATGTCATCGTCGTCGTCATCATCATCATCATCATCATCATCATCATCATCATCATCATCATCATCATCATCGTTCGACCCGATCGCGGATTGCGCGTAGCCAGCCGCCGATGCGTTCGCGTATCGATTTCTGAAAACGACAGAGTCCGGTCCCGTTCGCGTATCGATGCATAAATTTCGTGCTGATGACGATCGCACTCTTTCATACGCGATGTCGACTGAGACAAAGAAAGGTGTCGTCGTCGTCGTCGTCGTCGTCGTCGTCGTCGTCGTCGTCGTCGTCGAGACGGTAGCGGTCCGTAATAAAGATCGTGCGGCCCGGCCTCGGGGTGCGGATAGTCACTCGG
>NW_027181721.1:45000-50000 GCF_028537555.1 Battus philenor
GGGAAAACGGCCCCGTTCAAGACGAACTTGGACAGGAGTATCGACGACGAGAAAGCGGAACCTCCCGAACACCACATCTCCCGCGCTCGAGACGATCGCGGGATTCAGTGCTGGGCTCTTTCCTGTTCGCTCGCCGCTACTAGGGAAATCCTTGTTAGTTTCTTTTCCTCCGCTTACTAATATGCTTAAATTCGGCGGGTGATCCTCCCTGATCTGAGGCCAACGATAAAAATTCGAGGCAGACGCGATATCCGTACGCGACGTCCCTTATTATATTTTTGACGACGACGAACCGACGGACCGCGCGCGCAAGCAAGCAAGCGCGCACGGCGGCCGGTCGTCGTCGCGGGACGCCCTTCGGACGTCGAGTCCGCCTACCGTACACCACCCCCACCGTCGCGATCATCGCGCGTCGCAGAGCGAGTGCGCGTGCGCGAGGCGCGCGCGTCGCGAGTCCTTAGAGGTCTCTAGACGCGCGCACGCACAACGCAACGCTGCACACACAACACGCGTTGCGCGATGAACGACGACGATGACGATGATGATTATGATGATACGAGCGTAAACGAAAATCTCGACACGCATACGCGAGCGCGAGTACTTTTCGTTAGCGATCGATCGTCCGGCCCTTTCGGTATCGGTCCGTATCGATACGATAATATAACGTTCGCACTGGAACGACGACGCGTATCACCGACATAATACGGATGCGTAGCGACGACGAGCGGTGAACTCTCTCGCATCGGGCTAGGCGCGCGCGCACATGAACATCACGTAATGTTTACTTACATATGTTTGTGTGTGCGTTACGCTTGCCGCGCAAGAAAACATTCACCGCCTGCCGGTCGCATCCGTCGGAGACGCGTCGTCTGTGCTTCCGATATATTTTATTATATCGTATACACGAACCGATGAGCTCGGACGAAGACCGCACTACGAAGACTCGCGTCTTAGCGATGCGTGTAATCTTTTCACACTCGTTTCATATTCAATACAATTCGATATATTTAAACGGACCGTAAACGCGCTCCGCGCGTACGCGGACGTGAGGGGTGCAGCACCCCGCCGTCCGTCGTCCGTCGCGAAGAACGTTCAACGGAAACCGTCAATTGTTCGAAAGAGCGCGCGCCCGCTCGCCCGCGCGCGGTAGTGCGGCAGCGGCAGCGCGACGACAGCGACGGCGGATAGTGAGAGAGAGAGAGAGTGAGAGCCGCGGCGGCGCGGACGAGAGACTCTTATTAGAGATCGTCCCATCGCACCGTCCGCGAGCTCGTTCATCACCCCCCACCAACCCGCCGCCGCCGCGTCGCGCGTCACCGCCGCGCGCATCGACCGGCGCGAGCGCACGTAGCGCGCGTTCTACACCGAACAGTGTGGTTTTTATATTTTAACAGCCGGCCCTCAGACAGGAGTGGTCCTGGATATTTCTCCACGGACCGCAATGTGCGTTCGAAATGTCGATGTTCAAATGTGTCCTGCAGTTCACACTATGACGCGCAGTTAACTGCGTTCTTCATCGACCCGCGAGCCAAGTGATCCACCGTCCAGGGTAATGGTTTTTTCTTAATGTTGTTATTACTTACGGTAGCGGCCTACGGCTCTCGCCGTCGGCCACTTGATTGTCCGTTTTTATGTATTAACGTCGAAAGTTGGTCGAATTCATGTGCGCCGAGGCGTTCATAAAGAAACGGCACCGAAAAAGCTTAACGCCCCGACGCGAATCCTTTAGAATGATGAACGACGACGACCCGCGCACCCCCCAACGAGCTGGCGTGACGCACGACATTGTCATCTTTCTAACCGCTTAAATTTCGTTTTGTATAGCGCCAACCGACAATAAAGGGCCTGAGCTAGGCAGTGGGGATTTTCACCGCTTCGAACGCTCCGTTTGGTATGCCCCGGTCGGCGCTCGTCTCTCGGCGTTTTTCCGCCACCCGGCCGCTTCGACGGCGGCGGAGGCAGCGGCGGCGGTAGCACTTTCGACGAATGCCACCACCGCCACCGGCCACCGCCACGGCGCCGTCGCCGCTGCGCCGTTAGGCGTAATAGACGCTAGAGACAATTATTTCACATTTTATTTTTTATACATATATACAAACACGCACACACACACGCACGCACACGCGCGCGCGCTCGTCCGCATTAGATACGAACAGCAGCGCGCGCGCGTACGTACATATATATGTATATATGTCGTATATATATATCATTATGGATGTATTACATATATATATGTGTAAACACGGTATGTACGAAGTCGTCGTCGTCGTCGTCGTCGTCGTCGTCGCAACAGCAACAACAGCAACAGCAACAGCGGCGCAACAACGTTCGTGAACATATCACGCGTCTCGCACACATACACACACGTTAATGATCCTTCCGCAGGTTCCCCTACGGAAACCTTGTTACGACTTTTACTTCCTCTAAATGATCAAGTTTGGTCAACTTCCCAGCAACGCCGACGGCCGTGAAGCCACCGCGTGTCGGTCCGAAGACCTCACTAAATCATTCAATCGGTAGTAGCGACGGGCGGTGTGTACAAAGGGCAGGGACGTAATCAACGCGAGCTTATGACTCGCGCTTACTAGGAATTCCTCGTTTATGGGGGATAATTGCAAACCCCAATCCCCAGCACGAAGGAGTTTCAACGGGTTGCCCGGGCCTCTAGGCCAGGGAGAACATGCTGATTCCTTCAGTGTAGCGCGCGTGCGGCCCAGGACATCTAAGGGCATCACAGACCTGTTATTGCTCAATCTCGTGCGGCTCGAAGCCGCCGGTCCCTCTAAGAAGAATTTTAATACGTCGCCAGTGAGTTGCGCCACCGGAGCGGCGCACACCTAAATGACGACGCCTATTTAGCAGGCTAGAGTCTCGTTCGTTACCGGAATTAACCAGACAAATCGCTCCACCAACTAAGAACGGCCATGCACCACCACCCACCGAATCAAGAAAGAGCTGTTAATCTGTCAATCCTTCCGGTGTCCGGGCCTGGTGAGATTTCCCGTGTTGAGTCAAATTAGGCCGCAGGCTCCACTCCTGGTGGTGCCCTTCCGTCAATTCCTTTAAGTTTCAGCTTTGCAACCATACTCCCCCCGGAGTCCAAAATCTTTGGTTTCCCGGAAGCTGCCCGCCGAGCCATCGTAGTAACGTCGGCGGATCGCTAGATGACATATTTACGGTTAGAACTAGGGCGGTATCTAATCGCCTTCGAACCTCTAACTTTCGTTCTTGATTGATGAAAACACCTTTGGCAAATGCTTTCGCTGATGTTCGTCTTGCGACGATCCAAGAATTTCACCTCTAACGTCGCAATACGAATGCCCCCAGTTATCCCTATTAATCATTACCTCGGAGTTCTGAAAACCAACAAAATAGAACCGAGATCATATTCTATTATTCCATGCACGAAATATTCAAGCAGCATTTTGAGCCCGCTTTGAGCACTCTAATTTGTTCAAAGTAAAATTGTCGGCCCATCTCGACACTCACCGAAGAGCACCGCGATAGGATTTTGATATTGAACCGCCGTTTTACCGACGGCTCACCGACGATATGCTCCGCAGACGTGTCAGTATCACCGCGGATGCGGTGCACCGACAGCGCGGCGCACAAATGCAACTACGAGCTTTTTAACCGCAACAATTTTAGTATACGCTATTGGAGCTGGAGTTACCGCGGCTGCTGGCACCAGACTTGCCCTCCAATTGTTCCTCGTTAAAATATTTAAAGTGTACTCATTCCGATTACGAGGCCTCGTAAGAGTCCCGTATCGTTATTTTTCGTCACTACCTCCCCGTGCCGGGAGTGGGTAATTTGCGCGCCTGCTGCCTTCCTTGGATGTGGTAGCCGTTTCTCAGGCTCCCTCTCCGGAATCGAACCCTGATTCCCCGTTACCCGTGACAACCATGGTAGTCGCAGAAACTACCATCGAAAGTTGATAAGGCAGACATTTGAAAGATGCGTCGCCGGTGCTGGACCATGCGATCGGCAAAAGTTATCCAGATTCATCAAAATTAACGACTTCGGACGCGAGGCCCTCCGTCGATTGGTTTTGATCTAATAAAAGCACTCATCCCATCACTGGTCAGAGTTCTGATTGCATGTATTAGCTCTAGAATTACCACAGTTATCCAAGTAACCGAGGTAAGATCTAAGGAACCAAAACTGATATATTGAGCCATTCGCGGTATCGCCTTAATACGGCTTGCACTGAGACATGCATGGCTTAATCTTTGAGACAAGCATATAACTACTGGCAGGATCAACCAGGGAGCTAGCTAGTAGAGCTAACACACACCAACACCGCACATACGAGAGATATGAGGGTGATGATGATATGATAGACGTGTGACAAGCGACGCGTCGGACGTTCGAAACGCCGTGACGCGCCGGTGCCTAGGTAGCTTTTTGCGTGCGTGCGTGCGTGCGTGCGTATTTATTACAATACACACACAACACCACACCGCAACAACAAAATGAATTCGTTTTTCTATCTGTTCACGGAGGAAAATGTATATCTCAACACTCGCCTCGCGTTCGTCCAGATTTACTTTGGACGCGGCATCGCGTCCGATTCATCGGAACGTTCTTTGACGAGACACATACAAATCTTCACTTTTATAAAATATCGTTTCGCAAAACGAACAATGACCGATTTCCAGCCCGGTTTTAGAGAGATCCGAAATCCTTGATTTATATATCATGATCGACCGTCGCGCGACTAGCGCGCGACGAGCTCGTTGATGCGATGCGTTAAGGGCCGCCCCGAAGTCGACTCGGGAGCCCAACGCCGTTCGCGTTAATTAAACGAGACGTTCTCTTACGCCTTCCGCTCTTACATAACGGAGACGTCGTCCGACACAGTTTACGGTGTGTTGTTGTGGGGAGATGATCCCCTTTTTCTTCCCTCCTCCGCCGCCGCTGTGTCGTTCGTGCGTTTGTCGGTTATAGAAGTTTCAGTTTCGGGCGTTCTCGTTGGTGGCGCGCGTTGTTTGTGTATC
>NW_027181721.1:57500-61174 GCF_028537555.1 Battus philenor
GCGCACCCCCCAACGAGCTGGCGTGACGCACGACATTGTCATCTTTCTAACCGCTTAAATTTCGTTTTGTATAGCGCCAACCGACAATAAAGGGCCTGAGCTAGGCAGTGGGGATTTTCACCGCTTCGAACGCTCCGTTTGGTATGCCCCGGTCGGCGCTCGTCTCTCGGCGTTTTTCCGCCACCCGGCCGCTTCGACGGCGGCGGAGGCAGCGGCGGCGGTAGCACTTTCGACGAATGCCACCACCGCCACCGGCCACCGCCACGGCGCCGTCGCCGCTGCGCCGTTAGGCGTAATAGACGCTAGAGACAATTATTTCACATTTTATTTTTTATACATATATACAAACACGCACACACACACGCACGCACACGCGCGCGCGCTCGTCCGCATTAGATACGAACAGCAGCGCGCGCGCGTACGTACATATATATGTATATATGTCGTATATATATATCATTATGGATGTATTACATATATATATGTGTAAACACGGTATGTACGAAGTCGTCGTCGTCGTCGTCGTCGTCGTCGTCGCAACAGCAACAACAGCAACAGCAACAGCGGCGCAACAACGTTCGTGAACATATCACGCGTCTCGCACACATACACACACGTTAATGATCCTTCCGCAGGTTCCCCTACGGAAACCTTGTTACGACTTTTACTTCCTCTAAATGATCAAGTTTGGTCAACTTCCCAGCAACGCCGACGGCCGTGAAGCCACCGCGTGTCGGTCCGAAGACCTCACTAAATCATTCAATCGGTAGTAGCGACGGGCGGTGTGTACAAAGGGCAGGGACGTAATCAACGCGAGCTTATGACTCGCGCTTACTAGGAATTCCTCGTTTATGGGGGATAATTGCAAACCCCAATCCCCAGCACGAAGGAGTTTCAACGGGTTGCCCGGGCCTCTAGGCCAGGGAGAACATGCTGATTCCTTCAGTGTAGCGCGCGTGCGGCCCAGGACATCTAAGGGCATCACAGACCTGTTATTGCTCAATCTCGTGCGGCTCGAAGCCGCCGGTCCCTCTAAGAAGAATTTTAATACGTCGCCAGTGAGTTGCGCCACCGGAGCGGCGCACACCTAAATGACGACGCCTATTTAGCAGGCTAGAGTCTCGTTCGTTACCGGAATTAACCAGACAAATCGCTCCACCAACTAAGAACGGCCATGCACCACCACCCACCGAATCAAGAAAGAGCTGTTAATCTGTCAATCCTTCCGGTGTCCGGGCCTGGTGAGATTTCCCGTGTTGAGTCAAATTAGGCCGCAGGCTCCACTCCTGGTGGTGCCCTTCCGTCAATTCCTTTAAGTTTCAGCTTTGCAACCATACTCCCCCCGGAGTCCAAAATCTTTGGTTTCCCGGAAGCTGCCCGCCGAGCCATCGTAGTAACGTCGGCGGATCGCTAGATGACATATTTACGGTTAGAACTAGGGCGGTATCTAATCGCCTTCGAACCTCTAACTTTCGTTCTTGATTGATGAAAACACCTTTGGCAAATGCTTTCGCTGATGTTCGTCTTGCGACGATCCAAGAATTTCACCTCTAACGTCGCAATACGAATGCCCCCAGTTATCCCTATTAATCATTACCTCGGAGTTCTGAAAACCAACAAAATAGAACCGAGATCATATTCTATTATTCCATGCACGAAATATTCAAGCAGCATTTTGAGCCCGCTTTGAGCACTCTAATTTGTTCAAAGTAAAATTGTCGGCCCATCTCGACACTCACCGAAGAGCACCGCGATAGGATTTTGATATTGAACCGCCGTTTTACCGACGGCTCACCGACGATATGCTCCGCAGACGTGTCAGTATCACCGCGGATGCGGTGCACCGACAGCGCGGCGCACAAATGCAACTACGAGCTTTTTAACCGCAACAATTTTAGTATACGCTATTGGAGCTGGAGTTACCGCGGCTGCTGGCACCAGACTTGCCCTCCAATTGTTCCTCGTTAAAATATTTAAAGTGTACTCATTCCGATTACGAGGCCTCGTAAGAGTCCCGTATCGTTATTTTTCGTCACTACCTCCCCGTGCCGGGAGTGGGTAATTTGCGCGCCTGCTGCCTTCCTTGGATGTGGTAGCCGTTTCTCAGGCTCCCTCTCCGGAATCGAACCCTGATTCCCCGTTACCCGTGACAACCATGGTAGTCGCAGAAACTACCATCGAAAGTTGATAAGGCAGACATTTGAAAGATGCGTCGCCGGTGCTGGACCATGCGATCGGCAAAAGTTATCCAGATTCATCAAAATTAACGACTTCGGACGCGAGGCCCTCCGTCGATTGGTTTTGATCTAATAAAAGCACTCATCCCATCACTGGTCAGAGTTCTGATTGCATGTATTAGCTCTAGAATTACCACAGTTATCCAAGTAACCGAGGTAAGATCTAAGGAACCAAAACTGATATATTGAGCCATTCGCGGTATCGCCTTAATACGGCTTGCACTGAGACATGCATGGCTTAATCTTTGAGACAAGCATATAACTACTGGCAGGATCAACCAGGGAGCTAGCTAGTAGAGCTAACACACACCAACACCGCACATACGAGAGATATGAGGGTGATGATGATATGATAGACGTGTGACAAGCGACGCGTCGGACGTTCGAAACGCCGTGACGCGCCGGTGCCTAGGTAGCTTTTTGCGTGCGTGCGTGCGTGCGTATTTATTACAATACACACACAACACCACACCGCAACAACAAAATGAATTCGTTTTTCTATCTGTTCACGGAGGAAAATGTATATCTCAACACTCGCCTCGCGTTCGTCCAGATTTACTTTGGACGCGGCATCGCGTCCGATTCATCGGAACGTTCTTTGACGAGACACATACAAATCTTCACTTTTATAAAATATCGTTTCGCAAAACGAACAATGACCGATTTCCAGCCCGGTTTTAGAGAGATCCGAAATCCTTGATTTATATATCATGATCGACCGTCGCGCGACTAGCGCGCGACGAGCTCGTTGATGCGATGCGTTAAGGGCCGCCCCGAAGTCGACTCGGGAGCCCAACGCCGTTCGCGTTAATTAAACGAGACGTTCTCTTACGCCTTCCGCTCTTACATAACGGAGACGTCGTCCGACACAGTTTACGGTGTGTTGTTGTGGGGAGATGATCCCCTTTTTCTTCCCTCCTCCGCCGCCGCTGTGTCGTTCGTGCGTTTGTCGGTTATAGAAGTTTCAGTTTCGGGCGTTCTCGTTGGTGGCGCGCGTTGTTTGTGTATCGGTGTTATTAGTTTTGTTCGATTCGCGCGCGTTTTCTAAGAATAATTTTTAAATTTTTTTTTTTTTTTATAAAAAAAAAAAAAAAAACTAAATCTAAAAAAAACGCAATCTCCGCAAACAAACTAACACCACCACCACACACACACACACCCCACCAACCAAAAAAACACACTCCACACTCCACAACCACCAACAAACAAAACAAAACAGAAGAGCATCGGAGAGAACTCGATTCGGCCGACCGGCGCGTCTCGCGCCAGTCCCATGTATATGCGGGAACGACTGTATGCGTCTCCGCGTAGCGCTATAGAGCGTTCGCGTATCGATTGCATACCACCGATCTACATATCTATATCTGACCCTGATCTCGATGTCATCGTCGTCGTCATCATCATCATCATCATCATCATCATCATCATCATCATCAT
>NW_027181722.1:0-59330 GCF_028537555.1 Battus philenor
ATGCTACTTTAACTCGATCTTATTCTTTCCATTTTTTATTTCCTTTTATTATTCTTATATTAACAATAATTCATCTTTTATTCTTACATCAAACAGGATCTAATAATCCATTAGGAATTAATAGTAATTTAGATAAAATTCCTTTTCACCCATTTTTTACATTTAAGGATTTAATTGGATTCATTACTTTAATTTTATTATTAACTCTTTTAACTTTAACTAATCCTTATTTATTAGGAGATCCAGATAATTTTATTCCTGCTAATCCATTAGTAACTCCTATCCATATTCAACCTGAATGATATTTCTTATTCGCTTATGCAATTTTACGATCTATCCCTTATAAATTAGGAGGAGTAATTGCTTTAGTCATATCTATTTTAATTTTAATTATCTTACCATTTACATTTAATAAAAAAATACAAGGAATTCAATTCTATCCTATTAATCAAATTATTTTCTGAATTATAATTATTACTATTTTTTTATTAACTTGAATTGGGGCACGCCCAGTTGAAGACCCTTACATTATTACTGGCCAATTATTAACTATTATATACTTTTCTTATTTTATTATTAATCCTATTATTAACAAATTTTGAGATAACTTAATTTTTAATTAATATTTAAATTAATGAGCTTGTATAAGCATTTGTTTTGAAAACTTAAGAAAGGATTCTTATTATATTAATTTATACTAAAAATATTATTTAATTTAAAAAAAATTTTACCCCAATAAAAAATAATAAAAAATTTAACGAAATAGGTAAATAACCTTTTCAAGATAAATGTATTAATTTATCATAACGATATCAAGGTAAAGTTCCTCGCACTCAAATAAATAAAAAAAGAAATAAAAACTAATTTTAAATAAAATGTAATCTAAGTCTATAACCCCCTATATATATTAAAATAAATAATAATCTTATAAATAAAATTCTAGAATATTCCGCTAAAAAAATTAAAGCAAATCCCCCTCTTCTATATTCAATATTAAATCCAGATACTAATTCTCTTTCTCCTTCAGCAAAATCAAAAGGAGTTTGATTAGTTTTAGCTAATCTTGATGATATTCAACATAATCTTAAAGGAATTATTAAAAATAAAAATCAAATTATTTCCTGATAAAAAAAATGATATTAAATTAAAATCTATAATTAAAATTATTCTTGATAATATAATTAAAGCTAATCTAACTTCATAAGAAATAGTTTGAGCAACCGCTCGTAAACCCCCCAATAAAGCATAATTAGAATTAGAAGATCATCCAGCAACTATAACAGTATAAACTCCTAAACTAGTACAACATAAAAAAAATAAAATTCCTCAATTAAATCTAATTATATTAAAATAATAAGGAATTAATATTCATAATATCAAAGAAATAATAAATCTAATAACAGGAGAAAAATAATAAGATATATAATTAGAATAATTAGGGAAAGTATGCTCCTTAGTAAATAATTTAATAGCATCAGAAAAAGGCTGTAAAATTCCCATAAAACCAACTTTATTAGGTCCTTTTCGAATTTGAATATAGCCTAAAACTTTACGTTCTAATAAAGTTAAAAAAGCAACTCCTACTAAAACACCAATAATTATAATTAATATCCCAATAATAAATAATATTATATCTTTTATCATCATTTACTATATATATAAATAATTATATATTCATGACTTCTAAAATCATTACATTTTTTCTGCCAAAATAGTTATTAATTTATTAATAACATTCATTTTATAAAAATTATTTTTAATATTTGATCCTTTCGTACTAAAATATTATAATTTTCTAAAGATAGAAACCAACCTGGCTCACACCGATTTGAACTCAGATCATGTAAGATTTTTATGATCGAACAGATCAAAAATTTTAAACTTTTGCATTTAAATTTTATCATAATCCAACATCGAGGTCGCAAACTTTTTTTCTTATAAGAATTAAAAAAAAAATTACGCTGTTATCCCTAAGGTAATTTTTTCTTATAATCATTATTAATGGATCATTAAATCATAAATCAATGTTATATTTTAAAAAAAGTTTATTTAATTTTTCTATCACCCCAATAAAATAATTTAATTAATTCTAATTTTAAAATTTATATATTAATAATTAATTAATTAAATTATAAAACTCTACAGGGTGTTCTCGTCTTTTAAAATTATTTTAGCTTTTTAACTAAAAAATTAAATTTTATAAATTAAGTAGAGACAGCTTATATCTCATCCAATCTTTCATACAAGTCACCAATTAGGAGACTATTGATTATGCTACCTTTGTACAGTCAAAATACTGCAGCCCTTTAATAATTTATCAGTGGGCAGATTAGACTTTATATTATTTTCAAAAAGACATGTTTTTGATAAACAAGTGAATATAAATTTTTGCCTAATTCCTTTACTTAATTTTTCATAAATATAAATTTATTATCTATATTTAAATATACTAATTTTATCAATATAATTAATTTTTATTTAATTATAAATTATTTTTTATAAAAAATTAAATATTTAATTTTAAAATAAATTAAATTATTAATAAAAAATTAGAATTTATTAACAATATAAATTCTAAAATTTTAAATTATAAGTTTAATTTATATTATAACATTTTATTTTAAAGCTTATCCCTTAAAATATTGAATATTTTTTAATAAAAATTTAATTAATAAAAATTATATAATAAAATATTTTAAATTAAATTTTTTTCTAAAAAACTAGTTATATTTAAAACGATTAACATTTCATTTCTAATTAATTATTAAAAATAATTATTCAACATTAACTTTTATAATTAATTAACTCTTTTAAATTCGAGAATTTTTTTCATAAAAATTTTTATTAATAAACTTTGATACACAAGATACAATAAATTAAATTTACTTTTATTTTGATTAATTTTCAAATATTTAAAATTTATTTTACAATATTAATTCACTATAAAATTTTTAATTTTTTCTTTATAAATACTTTAACCCCCATTAAATATCTATATTTTAAAAAAAATTATTATTTTTTTATTTATTAATTTTTCCCCCTCAAATTAATTATTAATATAATATCTTTTCAATGTAAATGAAATACTTTTTCAAGCTCTAATTTGTTCTTTCTAGAAACACTTTCCAGTACCTCTACTTTGTTACGACTTATTTCAATTTATAAATGAAAGCGACGGGCAATATGTATGTACATATTTTAATTTAAAATCATTTTATTAAACTAAATAAAATTACATTTAAATCCACCTTCCAATATTTTTTAAAAAATATTATCCATTTTATTATTTCTTATTGTAATCCATTATATTCTTAATTATAATCTGCATCTTGATCTGAATTAATTTTTTATTTAAATTTTAAAATATTATTTTTATAAAAAAATATTTTTTTAACAACGATATACAAAATTAAATAATTAAGTAAATTTATTCGTGGATTATCAATTAATAAACAGATTACTCTAAATGAACTAAAATACCGCCAAATTATTTAAGTTTTTATAAATAATTATATACTATTTTAGTATTTTAAATTTAATTTTTAATAATAGGGTATCTAATCCTAGTTTTTGAAAAAATTTAATAATTCATATTTTATAATGAAAATTTTAATTTATTAAAATTTCACTTAACAATTAATTATCTATTTTCTTTAAAATAATATTAATTATATACTGATAAAATTTAAATTATTTTTTGTATAACCGCAACTGCTGGCACAAAATTTGTTAATAATTATTAAATAATACTAAATCTTAATTTCTTAAATTTTTAATTTTAATTACTACTATATTTTAATTTTAAAATTATTAAAATAATTAAAAATTAACACTAAAATTTATATGTAAAACAAATTTAAATTAAAATATTTGAACCATAAAAAATTTATTTATATATTTAATTTTGACACATAGTTTTTTTTATATTAAAATATTTATTAGAAATTATTAAATTTTATTTATTATTCTTTTCTTTTTTTTTCTATATTAATTAAATAATATAAAATTAATATTATATTATTTATAAAATACAATTTCTTATTTATATTATTAATTTATTAATATATTTAAATATTTATTATAACATTTAAATTAATAATTAATTAAATATTTAATATATACATATATATATATATATATATATACATACATACATATATATATATATATATTATATGCGTATATATATATATATTTATATACGCATATAAATAAAATTTATAAATAAATTTAATTTGTTTTTCTTATTTAATATAATTTATTAACCATTGCTCATTAATTTTTTATAAATATAAAAATTAAAATTATTCTGATAGGATAAATAATGTAGAATTCTTCCTTTATTATATTATTTATTGAATCAAACTATATCTAATAATATCAAAAATTATTGTGCTTCTTACACTAAAATATAAATATTAATAAATTGAATTTTTAGTTCTTTATAATCCCCCTATTATAAATTTTTCTAAATATTAATTCAAATAAAATATTTTTTTATTTTATTCTATTTGTTAGAACTTTAATTTCCATTTCTTCTAATTCTTGACTTGGATTAGAAATTAATTTACTTAGATTTATTCCCCTTATTTCTAATTCTAAAAATCTTTTATCTTCTGAAGCGGCTTTAAAATATTTCCTTACTCAAGCAATTGCTTCTATTAATTTTTTATTTTCAATTTTAATTAAAATAATTATAATTAAAAGATTTGAAATTAATTATTTTTTATCTATTATAATTAATTCTTCTATATTAATAAAAATAGGATCAGCCCCTTTCCATTTTTGATTTCCCAATATTATTGAAGGATTATCATGATTTAATTGTTTTATTATTATAACTTGACAAAAAATTTCCCCCATAATTTTATTGTCTTATTATATAAATTATAACTTTTTAATTATAATTATAATTCTTAATGCTATTATTGGTGCTTTAGGAGGATTTAACCAAACATCTTTACGAAAACTTATATCTTTTTCCTCAATTAATAATTTAGGATGAATATTAGCAGCTTTAATAATTAGAGAAAACTTATGAATATTTTATTTAATTTTTTATTCATTTTTAATTAGAATTATATGCTTTTTATTTAATTTTTTAAATTTTTATTTTATTAATCAATTATTTATAATTAATATAAATTCTTTAATTAAAATTTCTTTTTTAATTAATTTTTTATCATTAGGAGGATTACCGCCATTTTTAGGATTTTTTCCTAAATGAATTATTATTAATTTTTTATTAAATAGTCAACTTTTTTTATTACTTTTATTTTTATCATAATAAGTTTAATTTTATTATTTTATTATATTCGAATTGTTTATTCATCATTAATATTTAATTATCTAAAAACAAAATGATTTAAATTTTTTTCTAAAATTAACTCAATATTTATTATTAATTTATTAAGTATAATTTCTTTACTAGGAATACTCTTAAGAACTTTTTTTTTATATAAGGTTTTAAGTTATATAAACTAATAATCTTCAAAATTATAAAAAAAGAAATTCTTTAAGCCTTAGTAAAAAAAAATTACTCCTTAAAATTTGCAATTTTACATCATTATTGACTATAAGACCTAATTAATAAAAGAGATTATTTGTCATAAATAAATTTACAATTTATCGCTTATACTTCAGCCATTTTATTAGCGAAAATGACTATATTCTACTAATCATAAAGATATTGGAACATTATATTTTATTTTTGGAATTTGAGCTGGAATTTTAGGCACTTCCCTAAGTTTATTAATTCGAATTGAATTAGGAAATCCTGGCTCTTTAATTGGAGATGATCAAATTTATAACTATTGTTACAGCTCATGCTTTTATTATAATTTTTTTTATAGTTATACCAATTATAATCGGAGGATTTGGTAATTGATTAGACCCTTTAATATTAGGAGCTCCTGATATAGCTTTCCCTCGAATAAATAATATAAGATTTTGACTTTTACCTCCTTCTTTAACTTTATTAATTTCTAGAAGAATTGTTGAAAATGGAGCAGGTACAGGATGAACAGTTTACCCCCCTCTTTCTTCTAATATTGCACATAGAGGCAGATCAGTTGATCTAGCTATTTTTTTCTTACACTTAGCAGGAATTTCTTCTATTCTAGGGGCAATTAATTTTATTACAACGATTATTAATATACGAGTTAATAATATATCTTTCGATCAAATACCTTTATTTGTATGAGCAGTAGGTATTACAGCTTTATTATTACTTCTATCTCTTCCTGTTTTAGCTGGAGCTATTACTATACTTCTTACAGATCGTAATCTTAATACTTCTTTCTTTGATCCTGCTGGAGGAGGAGATCCTATCTTATATCAACATTTATTTTGATTTTTTGGCCATCCTGAAGTTTATATTTTAATTTTACCTGGATTTGGAATAATCTCTCATATTATTTCTCAAGAAAGAGGTAAAAAGGAAACTTTTGGTTGTTTAGGAATAATTTATGCTATAATAGCAATTGGCCTTTTAGGATTTATTGTTTGAGCTCATCATATATTTACAGTAGGAATAGATATTGATACTCGAGCTTATTTTACCTCAGCCACAATAATTATTGCTGTACCTACAGGAATTAAAATTTTCAGTTGACTTGCCACTTTACATGGAACACAAATTAATTACAGTCCTTCTATTTTATGAAGTTTAGGATTTATTTTTCTTTTCACTGTTGGAGGATTAACTGGTGTAATTTTAGCTAATTCATCTATTGATGTTTCTCTTCATGATACTTATTATGTAGTAGCTCATTTTCATTATGTTTTATCTATAGGAGCTGTATTTGCAAATATGGGAGGATTTATTCACTGATATCCTTTATTTTCCGGCCTTTCCCTTAATCCTTTTCTTTTAAAAATTCAATTTTTTACAATATTTATTGGAGTAAATTTAACCTTTTTTCCCCAACATTTTTTAGGATTAGCAGGAATACCTCGTCGATATTCTGATTATCCTGACAGTTTCATTTCTTGAAATATCATTTCCTCTTTTGGTTCTTATATTTCTTTATTATCTATAATAATAATAATATTAATTATTTGAGAATCAGTAATTAATAAACGAATAATTTTATTCTCCCTTAATATATCATCTTCTATTATGAACTGACTACAAAATTTACCCCCAGCAGAACATTCTTATAATGAACTTCCTATTTTAAGAAATTTCTAATATGGCAGATTATATGTAATGGATTTAAACCCCATTTATAAAGGATTATCCTTTTTTTAGAAATGGCAACCTGATCTAATTTTAATCTCCAAAATGGAGCATCTCCCCTAATAGAACAAATTATTTTTTTTCATGATCATACCTTAGTTATTTTAATTATAATTACTATTTTAGTTAGATATTTAATGATTAACTTATTTTTCAATAATTATATTAATCGATTTTTACTAGAAGGTCAAATAATTGAATTAATTTGAACAATTATTCCAGCTATTACCCTAATTTTTGTAGCTTTACCTTCTCTTCGTCTTTTATATTTATTAGATGAACTTAATAATCCATTAATCACTCTAAAATCTATTGGCCATCAATGATATTGAAGCTATGAATATTCTGACTTTAACAATATTGAATTTGATTCTTATATAATTCAATATAATAATTCAGAAATAAAAAATTTCCGTTTATTAGATGTTGATAATCGTATTGTTTTACCTATAAATAACCAAATTCGTATTATAATTACAGCAACAGATGTAATTCATTCATGAACTATTCCTTCTCTAGGAGTTAAAATTGATGCTAATCCTGGTCGACTCAATCAAGGAAATCTTTATATTAATCGCCCAGGAATTTTTTATGGTCAATGTTCTGAAATTTGTGGGTCAAATCACAGATTTATACCTATTGTAATTGAAAGAATTTCTATTAAAAATTTTATTAATTGAATTAATAATTATTCTTCATTAGATGACTGAAAGCAAGTATTGGTCTCTTAAACCACTTAATAGTAAATTAGCAATTATTTCTAATGAAAGAATTAGTTAAATTTATAACATAAATATGTCAAATTTATATTATTACTAAAGTAATATTCTTTTATTCCTCAAATAATACCCATTAAATGAATTTTATCTTTCTTTTTTTTTATTACTATTTCTATTTTATTTAATATTATAAATTATTATATTTTCTTAAATAAAAATAATTTTAATAATAATCAAAATAAAAACGTTAAAAAAATTTTCAATTTTCGATCCTTCAACTAATTTATTTAATCTACAATTAAATTGAATTAGAATCCTTATTGGTTTAATTATTATTCCATATACATTTTGATTTATTTCCAATCGTAAATTTGTTTTTTGAAAATTAATTCTTAATAAATTACATAATGAATTTAAAACTTTATTAGGCCCTAATAGATTTAATGGGTCAACTTTTATTTTTATTTCATTATTTTCTTTTATTTTATTCAATAATTTTTTAGGACTATTTCCTTATATTTTTACTAGAACAAGTCATTTAAAAATTTCTCTTTCTATTTCCCTTTCACTATGATTAAGATTTATATTATATGGTTGAATTAATAATTACCAACATATATTTATTCATATAATTCCTCAAGGAACTCCTAGTATTCTCATACCTTTTATAGTATTAATTGGAACAATTAGTAATGTTATTCGACCAGGAACATTAGCAGTTCGACTAACTGCTAATATAATTGCAGGCCATCTTCTTCTTACCTTATTGAGAAATACTGGAATTAATGTACCTTCTTATATACTAATTTTTTAAATTTTTATTCAAATTTTACTATTAATTCTTGAATCAGCAGTTGCAATTATTCAATCCTATGTAATTTCTATTCTTAGAACATTATATTCTAGTGAAACTAATTAATAACAATACATAATAATCACCCTTACCACTTAGTAGATTTTAGTCCCTGACCTTTAACAGGATCTATTGGAGTAATAACTTTAGTTACAGGAATAATTAAATGATTTCACAATTTTAACATAAATTTAATAATATTAGGCTACATGATTATTTTATTAACAATATATCAATGATGACGAGATATTTGTCGAGAAGGTACTTTCCAAGGTAAACATACTTTATTTGTATCAAAAGGTTTACGATGAGGAATAATTCTTTTTATTATCTCTGAAGTATTTTTCTTTATCTCATTTTTTTGAGCTTTTTTTCATAGTAGTCTTTCACCTAATATTGAAATTGGTGCAATATGACCTCCCTTTAGAATTATCCCATTTAACCCCTTTCAAATTCCATTATTAAATACAATTATTTTAATTACCTCAGGAATTACAGTTACCTGAGCTCACCATGCAATTATACAAAATAATTTTTCTCAAATAACTCAAGGTTTATTTATCACTATTATATTAGGAATTTATTTTTCTATTTTACAAGCATATGAATATTTTGAAGCTTCTTTTTCTATTGCAGTTAGAATTTATGGATCTACTTTTTTGTAGCAACAGGATTTCATGGACTTCATGTAATTATTGGGACAATTTTCCTTTCTATTTGTCTTATCCGTCATTTAAATTTCCATTTTTCCAATAATCATCATTTTGGATTTGAAGCAGCAGCATGATATTGACATTTTGTTGATGTAGTATGATTATTCCCTTATATTTCGATTTATTGATGAGGAAACTAATTTATTTATATAATATATTTAGTATATTTGACTTCCAATCAAAAAGTTTAATTTAATTTAATATAAATAATTAATTTATTATTAACATTAACTGTTATAATAATATTAATTTCTAATATTTTAATATTTTTATCCTTAATTTTATCAAAAAAATCATTTATAGATCGAGAAAAAAATTCTCCATTTGAACGTGGATTTGACCCCAAATCTTCTGCACGAATACTATTTTCTCTTCACTTTTTTTTAATTACTATAATTTTTTTAATTTTTGATATTGAAATTGCATTAATTTTCCCTTTAATTAATTGTTTTAACTAAGTAAATTTTTCTACAATAATAAAAATTAGTTTTTTTTTTAATTATATTATTAATTGGACTTTATCATGAATGAAATCAAAATATACTCAATTGAACAAATTAGGATTATAGTTTATAGAAAACATTTGATTTGCATTTAAAAAATATTAATTTTTAATTTATCTTAAATAAGAAGCAAATATTGCATTTAATTTCGACTTAAAAGAAAGAGTTAATAACTCCTTATTTAAATAATTAATTGAAACCAAAATAGAGGTATATCACTGTTAATGATATTATTGAATAAAAAATTCCAATTAAATTATGAAATATAAAAATTAAGCTACTAACTTAAATTATAGTGGTTAGTAATCATTAATATTTCTATTTATATAGTTTATTATTAAAACATTACATTTTCATTGTAAAAATATTTTTTTTTATAAATATTTAAAGATTTAATAATCTCCTTAATATCTTCAATATTATGCTCTTTTTATAAGCTATTTAAATTAATTAAATTAAAAATATTAAATATGTAATTAATATTCATAAAATAAAACTAAATAAATAAATTTTAAAATTATTTATTTGATAAAAATTGTAATAAACAAAATAATTTTTAATAATATTATATATACCTAGACCTCTATAAATTTCTCTTCATCCTATATCAATTATATGAGAGACGTAAACTAACTTTTGAATTTTTAAATCTATGCCGTATCAATGTAACGCTAAGTGCAGATTTTTCCGCTGGTCGATTAAAACATTCGTCTTAGTTTTCAGTTTTTGATTGCTATTAATTAAAAATATTAAAAAGACAACTTCAAATTTCATGCAGTATAAACGAAACACCAGATGATGATTTTCGCTTCAAGATTTCCTAAGAATGTCTCAATTTTCCTTTGAAATTGATATTAGAGACGTTACCTAACTTTTAATTTTTTAATCTATGCCGTATCAATGTAACGCTAGGTGGAGATTTTTCCACTGGTCGGTTAATACACTCGTCAAAAATTTCAGTTTATATTGCTGTTAATAAAAAAATATTAAAAAGACAACTTCAAATTTCAAGCAGTATAAGCGAAACACCTGATGTTGATTTTCGGTTCAAGATTTCCTAATTATGTTTAATTTTTTTTCTAAAATTGATATCAGAGACGTAATCTAACTTTTAAATTTTTTAATCTACGCCGTATCAATGTAACGCGAGGTGGAGATTTCTCCGCTGGTCGGTTAATACACTCTTCTTAAATTTCAGTTTTTATTGCTTTTAATAAATAAATATTAAAAAGTCTACTTCAAATTTCAAGCAATATAAACGAAACACCTGATTTTGATTTTCGCTTCAAGATTTCCTAATTATGTCTCATTATTCTTCTAAAATTGATATTAGTGACGTAACCTAACTTTTAAATTTTTAAATCTATGCCGTATTAATGTAACGCTAGGTGGAGATTTTTCCGCTGGTCGATTAATACATTCGTCCTAATTTCGATTTTTGATTGCTTTTAATAAAAAAATTTAAAAAAGACAATTTCAAATTTCAAGCAGTATAAACGAAACACCTGATGTTGTTTTGCGCTTCAAGATTTTGGAAGAGTCTTATAGTTTTCTGAAATTGATATTAGTGACGTAACCTAACTTTTAAATTTTTTAATCTACGCCGTATCAATTTAACGCGAGGTGGAGATTTTCCGCTGGTCGGTTAATACATTCGTCTTAGTTTTCAGATTTGATTGCTTTTAATAAAAAATATTAAAAAGACAACTTCATATTTCAAGCAGTATAAACGAAACATCTGATGTTGATTTTCGCTTCAAAATTTTCTAAGAAAGTCTCAATTTTTTCTGAAATTGATATTAAAAACGTAACCTAACTTTTAAATTTTTAAATCTATGCCGTATCATTGTAACGCTAGGTGGAGATTTTTCCGCTGGTCGATTAAAACATTCGTCTTAGTTTTCAGTTTTGATTGCTTTTAATAAAAAATATTAAAGAGACAACTTCAAATTTCGTGCAGTATATACGAAAAAACTGATGTTGTTTTGCGCTTCAAGATTTTCTAAAAAAGGCTCAGTTTACTCTTGAAATTGATATTAGAGACGTAACCTAACTTTTAAATTTTTAAATCTATGCCGTACCAATGTAGCGCTGGGTGGAGAATTTTCCGCTGGTCGATTAATACATTCGTCTTAGTTTTCAGTTTTGATTGCTTTTAATAAAATAATATTAAAAAGACAACTTAAAATTTCAAGCAGTATAAATGAAACACCTGATGTTGTTTTGCGCTTCAAGATTTCCTAAGAAAGTCTCATTTTCTTCTGAATTTGATATGAGAGACGTAACTTAATTTTTAATTTTTTAAATCTTTGCTGAATCAATGTAACGCTGTGTGGAGAAGTTTCCGCTGGTCCGGTAATAAATTCGTCATAATTATCTTTTATGACTTTTTTACTCCAAAATTATTTTAATAAAAAATCTAACCTCATACAGCATATACGAAACACTTGATAAGAAAAGACCAATATCTAGCCACCTCCGCACATGCAGTGGTTGTCGTGCATGAAAGTGCACCGCCCGCCAGCCCGCTCGTAAATGCGCATGCGACAGACAATGCCAACTACACAACCGCCACCGTAAATTTACTCAACACGTGTTTCACCCCTCCACGGGGCATCTTCAGGAGTTGTTACACAGATTAGTGCTAAACACCGAGTGCATATTAAAAAGACAACTTCAAATTTCCAGCAGTACAAACGAAACACCTGATGTTTATTTTCGCTTCAAGATTTTCTAAGAAAGTCTGATTTTTTTCTAAATTAATATTAGAGACGTAACCTATCTTTTAAAATTTTAAATCTATGCCGAACCAATGTAACGCTAGGTGGAGAATTTTCCGCTGGTCGTCTAATACATTTGTCTTAGTTTTCATTTTTGATTGCTTTTAATAAAAAAATATTAAAAAGACAACTTGAAGTTTTGTGCAGTATATACGAAACACCTGATGTTGATTTTCGCTTCAAGAATTTCTAAGAAAGTCTCATGTTCCTAAATTAATATTAGAGACGTTACCTAATTTTTTTATTTTTTAAATCTATGGAGTATCAATGTAACGCTGTGTGGAGAAGTTTCCGCTAGTCCGATAATAAATTCGTCATAATTTTCTTTTATGACTTTTTTACTCCAAAATTATTTAAAGCAGAAATCTAACCTCGTACAGTATAAACGGAACACCTGATGATGATTTTCGCTTCAAAATTTCCTATGAATGTCACATTTTTCTTCTAAAATTGATATTTAAGACGTATCCTAACTTTTAAATTTTTAAATCTATGCCGTATCAATGTAACGCTAGGTGGAGATTTTTCCGCTGGTCGGTTAACACATTCGTCTTAAATTTCAGTTTTTATTGCTTTTAATAAAAACAAATTAAAAAGACAACTTCAAATTTCAAGCAGTATAAACGAAACACCTGATGTTGATTTTTGCTTCAATATTTTCTGAGAAAGTCTCATTTATCTTACTAAATTGATATTAGAGTCGTAACCTAACTCTTAAATTTTTAAATCTATTCCGTATCAATGTAACGCCAGGTGGAGATATTTCCGCTGGTCGGTAACTTTCTTCCAAAATCTTGAAGCGCAAAACAACATCAGGTGTTTCGTATATACTGCTTGAAATTTGAAGTTGTCTTTTGAATATATTTTTATTAAAAGCAATCAAAAATCAAAATTGAGACGAATGTATTAATCGACCGGCGGAAAAATCTCCACCTAGCGTAACATCGATACGGCATAGATTTAAAAATTAAAAGTTTGGTTACGTCCCTAATATCAATTTCAGAAGAAAATAAGACTTTCTTAGAAAATTTTGAAGCGCAAAACAACATCAGGTGTTTCGAAAATACTGCTTGAAATTTGAAGTTGTCTTTTTTATATTTTTTTATTAAAAGCAATCAAAAGTGAAAACTAAGACGAATGTTTTAAACGACCAGCGGAAAAATCTGCACCTAGCGTTACATTGATACGGCATAGATTTAAAAATTTAAAAGTTAGGTTACGTCTCTACTATCAATTTCAGAAGTAAATGAGACTTTCTTAGAAAATCTTGAAGCGCAAATCAACATCAGGTGTTTCGTATATACTGCACGATGTTTTAAGTTGTCTTTTTAATATTATTTATTAAAAGCAATCAAAAATAAAATCTAAGACGAATGTATTAATCGACCAGCGGAAAAATCTCCAACTAGCGTTACATTGATACGGCATAGATTTAAAAATTTAAAAGTTAGATTACGTCTCTCGTATCAATTTAGGAGGAAAATGAGAATTTCTTAGAAAATCTTGAAGCGCAAATCAACATCAGGTGTTTCGTATATACTGCACGAAATTTGAAGTTGTCTTTTTAATATTTTTTATTAAAAGCAATCAAAAATAAAAACTAAGACGAATGTATTAACCGACCAGCGGAAAAATCTCCACCTAGCGTTACATTGACACTGCATAGATTTAAAAATTTAAAAGGTAGGTTACGTCTCTAATATCAATTTCAGAATAAAATGAGACTTTCTTAGAAAATCTTGAAGCGCAAATCAACATCAGGTGTTTCGTATGTACTGCACGAAATTTGAAGTTGTTTCTTTAATATTTTTTATTAAAAGCAATCAAAACTGAAAACTAAGACGAATGTATTAATCGACCAGCGGAAAAATCTCCACCTAGTGTTACATTGATACGGCATAGATTTAAAAATTTAAGAGTTAGGTTACGTCTCTAATATCAATTTAGGAAGAAAAATGAGACTTTCTTAGAAAATCTTGAAGCGCAAATCAACATCAGGTGTTTCGTATGTACTGCACGAAATTTGAAGTTGTTTCTTTAATATTTTTTATTAAAAGCAATCAAAACTGAAAACTATGACGAATGTATTAATCGACCAGCGGAAAAATCTCCACCTAGTGTTACATTGATACGGCATAGATTTAAAAATTTAAGAGTTAGGTTACGTCTCTACTATCAATTTCAGAAGTAAATGAGACTTTCTTAGAAAATCTTGAAGCGCAAATCAACATCAGGTGTTTCGTATGTACTGCACGAAATTTGAAGTTGTTTCTTTAACATTTTTTATTAAAAGCAATCAAAACTGAAAACTAAGACGAATGTATTAATCGACCAGCGGAAAAATCTCCACCTAGTGTTACATTGATACGGCATAGATTTAAAAATTTAAGAGTTAGGTTACGTCTCTAATATCAATTTAGGAAGAAAAATGAGACTTTCTTAGAAAATCTTGAAGCGCAAATCAACATCAGGTGTTTCGTATGTACTGCACGAAATTTAAAGTTGTTTCTTTAATATTTTTTTATTAAAAGCAATCAAAACTGAAAACTATGACGAATGTATTAATCGACCAGCGGAAAAATCTCCACCTAGTGTTACATTGATACGGCATAGATTTAAAAATTTAAGAGTTAGGTTACGTCTCTAATATCAATTTAGGAAGAAAAATGAGACTTTCTTAGAAAATCTTGAAGCGCAAATCAACATCAGGTGTTTCGTATGTACTGCACGAAATTTGAAGTTGTTTCTTTAATATTTTTTATTAAAAGCAATCAAAACTGAAAACTATGACGAATGTATTAATCGACCAGCGGAAAAATCTCCACCTAGTGTTACATTGATACGGCATAGATTTAAAAATTTAAGAGTTAGGTTACGTCTCTACTATCAATTTCAGAAGTAAATGAGACTTTCTTAGAAAATCTTGAAGCGCAAATCAACATCAGGTGTTTCGTATGTACTGCACGAAATTTGAAGTTGTTTCTTTAATATTTTTTATTAAAAGCAATCAAAACTGAAAACTAAGACGAATGTATTAATCGACCAGCGGAAAAATCTCCACCTAGTGTTACATTGATACGGCATAGATTTAAAAATTTAAGAGTTAGGTTACGTCTCTAATATCAATTTAGGAAGAAAAATGAGACTTTCTTAGAAAATCTTGAAGCGCAAATCAACATCAGGTGTTTCGTATGTACTGCACGAAATTTAAAGTTGTTTCTTTAATATTTTTTTATTAAAAGCAATCAAAACTGAAAACTATGACGAATGTATTAATCGACCAGCGGAAAAATCTCCACCTAGTGTTACATTGATACGGCATAGATTTAAAAATTTAAATGTTAGATTACGTCTCTCGTATCAATTTAGGAGGAAAATGAGAATTTCTTAGAAAATCTTGAAGCGCAAATCAACATCAGGTGTTTCGTATGCACTGCACGAAATTTGAAGTTGTTTCTTTAATATTTTTTATTAAAAGCAATCAAAACTGAAAACTATGACGAATGTATTAATCGACCAGCGGAAAAATCTCCACCTAGTGTTACATTGATACGGCATAGATTTAAAAATTTAAGAGTTAGGTTACGTCTCTACTATCAATTTCAGAAGTAAATGAGACTTTCTTAGAAAATCTTGAAGCGCAAATCAACATCAGGTGTTTCGTATGTACTGCACGAAATTTGAAGTAGTTTCTTTAACATTTTTTATTAAAAGCAATCAAAACTGAAAACTAAGACGAATGTATTAATCGACCAGCGGAAAAATCTCCACCTAGTGTTACATTGATACGGCATAGATTTAAAAATTTAAAAGTTAGGTTACGTCTCTAATATCAATTTAGGAAGAAAAATGAGACTTTCTTAGAAAATCTTGAAGCGCAAATCAACATCAGGTGTTTCGTATGCACTGCACGAAATTTGAAGTTGTTTCTTTAATATTTTTTATTAAAAGCAATCAAAACTGAAAACTATGACGAATGTATTAATCGACCAGCGGAAAAATCTCCACCTAGTGTTACATTGATACGGCATAGATTTAAAAATTTAAGAGTTAGGTTACGTCTCTACTATCAATTTCAGAAGTAAATGAGACTTTCTTAGAAAATCTTGAAGCGCAAATCAACATCAGGTGTTTCGTATGTACTGCACGAAATTTGAAGTTGTTTCTTTAACATTTTTTATTAAAAGCAATCAAAACTGAAAACTAAGACGAATGTATTAATCGACCAGCGGAAAAATCTCCACCTAGTGTTACATTGATACGGCATAGATTTAAAAATTTAAAAGTTAGGTTACGTCTCTAATATCAATTTTATAAGAAAAATTAGACAATTAAAAAATCTTGAAGCGAAAATCAACATCAGGTGTTTCGTTTATACTGCTTGCAATTTGAAGTTGTCTCTTTAATATTTTTTTATTAAAAGCAATCAAAAATCGAAGTTAAGACGAAAGTATTAATCGACCAGCGGAAAAATCTCCACCTAGCGTAACATTGATTCGGCATAGATTTAAAAATTTTAAAAGTTAGGTTATGTCTCTAATATCAATTTCAGAAGAAAAATGAGACATTCTTAGGAAATCTTGAAGTGCAAAACAACATCAGGTGTTTCGTATATACTGCATGAAATTCGAAGTTGTCTTTTTAATATTTTTTTATTAAAAGCAATAAAAAATAAAAACAACTAAGACGAATGTATTAATCGACCTGCGGAAAAATCTCCACCTAGCGTTACATTGATACTGCATAGATTTAAAAATTTAAGAGTTAGGTTACCTTTCTAATATCAATTTCAGGGGAAAATTAAGACTTTCTTAGAAAATCTTGAAGCGAAAATCATCATCAGGTGTTTCGTTTATACTGCATGAAATTTGAAGTTTTTTTTTAATATTTTTTTATTAGAAGCAATCAAAAAAAAAAAATGACGAATGTATTAATCGACCAGCGGAAGAATCTCCCCACAGCGTTACATTAATACTGCATAGATTTAAAAATTTAAAAGTTAGGTTACGTCTCTTGTATCAATTTTGGAAGAAAACTGAGACTTTCTCAGAATATCTTGAAGCGAAGATCAACATCAGTAGTTTCCTTTATACTGCTTGAAATATGAAGTAGTCTTTTTAATATTTTTTATTAAAAGCAATCAAAACTGAAAACCTGCTCTAATCATCACCCAAAATATTGAGTCGTTCAAGAAATCTTTGGAGGCAGCAGTGACCGAGTTTCCAATGGAAACCGTTTGTAAATCCATCGACGAATGGCCCTATCGTCTAAAAGCGTGCGTCAAAGCTAAGGGTGGACACATTGAATAACTAGTTTAGTATATTAACATATCCTTTTCACTCTACATAATCACATAAAAAACTTTAGCATAAAGTTGTTTTTTAGCTATTATCGGATATTTTTTTTGTAACGTAAGTTTATGCTAGACCAGGTATTATTTATATTTTATATTATTCGTGATTATTTGACATTTTAACAGAAATGGACGTAAATACACAAGATAAAGATCGTGCGTGCGTGTGTGTTATTTAAATCCATTTCTATTACGATCCAAATTCGTTAATAACATAGTTGTCGCTCCGCAGATGATTAGTGGCGCTAAGGTGTCCGGAGGCAAGGCGAAATCAGCCGGGGCGACCGCTCAGACAGTTCCAGTTCAAACGCAGTGTGTCCAGGTGCAGCCGGTGCTCGGAACGCAGCAGCTTACACGGGCACAGATCATCAGCCCACTACAGGTAACACTTGTCACGTCGCTTATCACTGCCATAAACATTATGCAGTTGAACTAGAGATAAAAAGAAATTAAAAACTTTGATATTAGCAACCTTTGTGGCTAACCTTACTGGATTTCGTACATAAGTGGTCAATTTAAATTGTCCTATTATTTATTGTCTTTTTTACGTACTCAAAAAGAAGATCAATAAATACTTGTATGCTATTTGAGAAAGTTAAAATCGAAATTGACCTGATAGCGGACAGCGCTGCACCGGTCACTGGGGGGAAGACAATGCCTTGCACTGGGAGTGTCTATCAGCCGTAGGAGAAGCTGAAAGTGCATGTGACTGATTTCGAATATAATTAGTTGAACAGAATAATACGTGTGTGTGTGTGTGTGTGTGCGTGTGCGTGTACGTGTGCGTGTGCGTGTGCGTGTGCGTGCGTGCGTGCGCACCTAAATACCAGATACTTGTCTATTTCCATACTATGATGGTCTGAAAAAAATTGCACCATATGATGAAGACTGCCAATGTATATATTTTCTAACGTGTACAGTAAAGAGTAATATGTCTTTTTTAAAATAATAAGTCATTAAATCTCCTCAAAACTCATAAATTCAAGATGTCCCAATACAACTGTGCATTATTATGGAACTAATCGGTATATTTTGTTGCCTTTAGAGATGTTTGTTATGTTCAGCCCAAGTTATAATAAGCAGTTCGGCTTGTGAATTGAAACCCCTCTTCTCGCAATCTAATTAACGAATTGTTTGAAAATAAAATGCTTTCGCGAATCCCAAGCTCGCAAAAAAATTTGTCACTTTTAGTTAGTAAATAACATGAGTTTGGTTTTTGTTATTTTGCAAGTATGTCGCAACTGCGCATCGTCAATTTTTACAATGAGAACTTTAATTAAGGCATTACAGCACAATACAACGGCAGTACGAGCGTCATGTCACAGCGCGGTGACGAAACATTGAAATTTTGTTTGACTGCACTTGCGGACACCTCTACATATATTTGCGAAATTATTGTTTATTTATTTGAATGCAATTGCGAATATCCTTATTTTATTGCATGTTATGTGGAACGTTCTTAGATTGGCAGCCGGTGTTTTTTATTAGTTGATCAGCGAGTGCGCGTGTAGTAAAACAGGTGCAAAACATGAGTCAATAATGACAGGAAAAGACAACTCGCACGGGGCATGATGTCCTTGTGGGTTGTCCATTTTATTTGTTGTTACCTGTTTTTTCTTACAATTAACTTTTGAAGTTCGCATGTTATTACTTTATTAATTTATATATATAAATATATATAACATATGTGGATATATTTTACTTTTATACTTCGCGCATTGGACAAGTCGCATTGAATTTCCCGCGTTTGACAGTTTGTTTTTTTTTTAACTTGTAATTATTTTTGAACTTCGAGTCAGACGATTCGCCTTAAATTTCCGGGATGGTCAGATTTTTCAGGTCGGGTAAGGTCGATGATTTTCACTAATGCGTCGGATACGTTACAGGTACAATGAAATTACGAAAGGACATCAACAGTGTAGGAACCTTCTGAAGTACTTCTTAAGTTGATGCTAACGTAATGTAACATAAACCCATAAACTAATGGTAGATTCAAGTATCGTCGCACTTTGTATACTTGGTTACCCAGATCTCCAGAGACCTGCAACGGAGATTTTGAGGCAATATGTGGTTCAATCATCACAATCATAGCTGTAAGACATCCACTGCTTAATGTATGCCACTGACATAGATTTCCAACTGGACTGGTTGGAAGTAGCTTGTCAGCATCTTCCAAGGATCTTACTAAACCTGTTGTGTGTCCACCTAGTGGGTGCACATCCTTCCATACGCTTGTTGGTTCGTGGTCTCCACTCTAGAAAAAGCCTTAGCGCACTATGGTGCATCGAGGTTAATATCATCTCATAATTCATTTTCTTCTGATATGTCGTACGATATATATAATCTATGGTATACAGAGGTAAAACTATGTAGTTTTTTTTTATTTACAAGGTATTTTTCTGTAATTATTTTTATTTATTAATAATGAAACATCAAAGTTGCGGAATTTTCAAACAGAAGTTTTTTGAAAAAATCTAGGACAGCTTCAAACCATCGTTAACATATCTTTTACGTAAAATATTTACAATATTATATTTTTATATGCATAAGAAACTATTTGGTGTATAAAATATCAATAATAAATATTAAAAAAAAAATGGAGAAATAAAATACACTGCAACCGAAAAAAATAAAAATTGTCGTTAAAGTTTTAGTAGTTACTTGCGCTGATTGCCGCTGATTAGAAATTATGATTTTTCTATTTGCTAAACTATCTACTTTCAGAATCGGCAATAAAATCTTGCCTATATTTGCCCCATTTTTTGTAATTCACTTTCAAAGAGAGCGCGACGGAGACTAAAAATTACTTAATAATTCAAGCTGCCTACAGTTTTATTTTTTATTTATATGCTTATTATTATGTAACAATGGTTTTCAAAGTATAAATATAGGCATAAGAGTATATAATATTTTATGTACATTTTATGTATATATATAGGTATGTACTTGCACTATAGGTACCTATCAAGTCGTACTCATTATATAATAAAACCACGATAATATTTTTCCGGTTACATAACCAGTAGAGACATACTTAACCACAATTGTAATAGTTAAAATATATTATCAATTTTTATCACTTTTACCACATTTACCTCATTTCTATTCATTTATATATCAGATCGGGGACAAAATTGCACACGTTACAATAAATAATGCCGTGTGACTTTAAAATTCGTATAAATAGCTGTAAAATGATTGTTTCAATATTAGTGCCCTTGAAGTGTACACTAAATATACTTAGCTATATTGTGACAGTTTTCTTCGTGCAATTGAATTTAAAGTCAATTGTTATGTCTATACTAAAGATCAAAATTAAAGACCTGTGTATCGCTTTCATTGAACATGGAAAACATATTTCTACAGCAGAGTCTTATTTAAACGACAATTTTAACCTAACCAAAACGCAATTTACTTGTGCCAAAGCTAATATTCAAAAATCTTTGTTGCTCAAATTCAAATCTAAATGGAAAAATGTAGCGAGAACTAGGGATCGATTTATGACTAATAACGAAGAATGGTTAAATTCTGAGTATCTCATCGAATTTGACAATCCAGAAGCCTCCACGTCAGAGACTACTACACTTTAAAAAATTTTTCGACGGACGAGGCCTTAGCATTTTCATAGATTTAAATATATCCAGAGATAATTATCAATTAATGAAAAATACACTTGACGAGAATCAGTGCAAAATACTTCCGGCTTACAGAAAAATATTGACAGCAAAATTTGAATGTTATCCTAACGGGGTATCTGTAACGGCTACTAAGTCAAATGTTGGACTTCAAAATCTTCTTAATCATACGGTACAAAGAATTTTAAAAATCGATTCTGTTAGTGTTTTAAATACTCTTGATTTGATATTATATGTGAAATGGGGATGCGATGGATCATCCGGCCAGGCAGAATATAAGCAAATTTTGCCTGGAGAAAGTAAACTCATATCGGACGCCAATCTTTTTATTGCTTCCTTGGTTCCTATTAAGTTGATGGATCCTCTAAATAATAAAATAGTGTGGGAATATCCATCACCATCTTCTAATAGGTATTGCCGTCCTATATCAATAGAATTCACTAAAGAAACTCCGGAAAAAATCAGAAAGGTTATTTCAGGAATCGAAAATGAAATTTCTTTACTTGAGTAGGTTGAACCTACTCAAGTAATAATTTCTGAACATACGACAGTTTCTGTAAGATACAACATGTTTTTGACTATGATTGACGGGAAAGTAACGCAAGTATTGACAGAGACTCCATCTTCTTCAACGTGCTCCATTTGTTTATCAAAGCCTAAAGAAATGAATAATCTACAATAGGTTCAAGCTAAACAAGACTATCAACACTTCATTGCTGGATTCGATTTATGGAATGTATATTACATATCTACTTCTCTATAATATAAAAATAAATCGCAAAATGCGTTGGTAAGCGCATAACTCAACAACGCCTGGACCAATTTGGCCAATTCTTTTTTTTAAATGTTCGTTGAAGTTCAAGGATGGATTTCACAGCGAGAAAAATTCGAATAATTGCCGCAGAAACCCTAAAAACAGCCTTTTCCCTTTTTCCATACAAACGTTTTATAACTATAACGTAGAGTCGTCAACTTGAGGTTTATTGTTATGAAATAAAGTTCAATGTTGTCTAAGCAATGTAGGTGTGTTCCTATCGAGTCAATTTGCACTTTATTATAGCTTCACGAAGTTCGAATTCAATCATATCTATCAAAACAATGTGCGTGTGTGCGTTGGAACACAGAATACATCGTTGGAGGATTTAATGCCGCGTTCTGAAACTCAACAAAAGTGATGTCGCGGACCCGACCAAATTGAATAGTCACAAAATGTACACAAATTGAAAATCAGTACTAATGATAGTACTGATTTTCAATTTGGTTGGCTTCGCGATAATATTTCTTTTGTTTTAATTTAAGCTTCGCGATAATATTACTTTTGTTTTGTTTTAATTTAATTAATTAATATCCCTATTTTACGTACATAAAACGTTGTGGGTACGGCTTGATGGATTTGACTCCAAGTCATATAAAATTGTCAATGTCAATTGTAGTTTATCCTGGATTTTCTGTTAACCACTGAGTTTGTTTTCGTGTTTTGTGCAGTGTTTAGTTACCAATGATATTATTGATATGCCTCCTATAAGACGAAGAAATTTAGGTAGAAAAACCCGAAATGCTACAAACCAAGCTAATTACCTATCTTGTCTTAGCGCACAAGAACGTAACGACCGAAATGAACGTGAAAAAATTCGGTTATCACAAACGCGTGAAGCGCGAACGCGACATTCAACTAATAATCGCGCAAGTTTGAATCGAGCTGTATTTAGTTACGATGTGTCAGTTGACTACAGTAACTACCAATGTGTTGTTATTGGTTCTATGAACTCGGTTTGCTCACATTGTAAGGCATTGAAATACAAAAACGAAGCCAATGGATTGTGTTGCGCAAATGTAAAAGTGAAATCGATACCATTGCATCCACCACCAGAGCCATTGTACTCATTAGTTTCGGGAATAGGACCAGATTCCATACACTTTTTGACAAATATCCAACAATATTACAATTGCTTTCAAATGACTTCATTTGGGGCAACAAATGTAATTCCAAAAAAAATTTATGTCAACTTTTAAGGTATGTATTATAGCAGTTCTTCTTCTTCTTCCTTCCCTTTTCCCTTTATTTGGGGTCGGGTCTCCTTATCAATTTGCGCCAGGCCACTCTATCCTGGGTTGTCCCTGCATCAAGTTGAAGGGTTTCCAGTTCCTTTCTGATATTAGACCACCACATAGCTTTTGGACGCCCTCTCCCTCTTGGGAATTCTGGGAGGCTTAAGGCAGTTTTTACTACGTGGTCATCTGGTTTTCGTTGAATGTGGCCATACCATCGTGATCTTTTTTCCTGTAATTTGCTGGGGATCGGAGCTACCTTAAACGAACCTCTGATATATAAGTTCCGTATTTTGTCCATTCTAGTGACGCCACCCGACCATCTAAGCCTCTTCATCTCATTGACATGAAGTGTTTGCTCGTGTCTCTGACTTACAGTCCAGCATTCCGAGCCGTAGAGCATGGCTGGTCTGACAACTGCTTTGTAGACTTTACCCTTGGTCTTAATGGGCATACGGTTATCACATAGAACGCCTGACACTGCCCTCCACTTCATCCATGCAGTTTGTACCCTGTTCTTGACATCAGCGGTTGAGTCTGCATCGGTACTTAAGGTCGACCCTAGGTACCTGAACTTAGTGACGGATGGTATTGGAATGCCACTGATGTTCAGATTGCTATGGCCTTGTGTTGGTGTTGGTGCAAATGCACAGTGCATGTGTTTCGTTTTGGATCTACTTATGCGGAGGCCGTTGGATTCTAGTTCTCTAATCCATAGGTTCAGGTCTCTCTGAAAATCATCTGCTGATTTGTTTGCATGAACAATATCATCTGCATATAGAAGGCACCATGGTAAGGCATTCTGTATATCCTTTGTGAGGTAATGCATGACGCAGTTAAATAATAATAATGGACTAAGTGCGGATCCCTGATGAACGCCAACTGTTACTTCGAACAGGTCACTGAGTCCTGCCGGGCTTCTCACCTGGGTCGCGCAGTTGTAGTACATGTCTTTTACTATGGAGACATACTTTTCGGGGAGGCCTTGAGACCTGAGAGCTTGCCATACAAGTTGTCTTGCAACTCTATCGAAAGCTTTTTCCAGGTCAATGAAGACAATATGTAAATCTTCTTTATTGCATCTATGTTTCTCCATAATAATTCTCATGGCTTGAATTGCGTCCGACGTTGATTTACCAGCAGTGAAGCCGAATTGGTTTTCCGTGACGGTTGTAAGCAGCCGCAGTCTATTATTAATAATTCTTTCGAAGAGTTTAAAAGTGTGTGATGTTAATTTTATCCCCCTGTAATTTCCACAAAGCGAAACGTCTCCTTTATGCTTGTAAAATGGTATTAAGTAGCTCTTTCGCCAGGAGTCTGGCATTGTACCGGACGTGAGGACAAGATTTAGGAGTTTCGTAAGCCACCTTATAGCTACCGTTCCTCCACGCTTCCATATCTCCGCAGGTATCTGATCTGGCCCTGTAGCCTTCTTGTTCTTCATCTTTAGTATCGCTACTTTAACTTCGGATTCTGTTATGGCTTCGATGGGCCCTGAGGTCACACGTATGAAGGGGAATTTTTCGCTTGGAAATTCTTCGTTGGATAATTCGACGTAGTAATCTTTCCATCTTTTGTTGATGTCATTATTTGAGGTCAAGAGTTTACCATTAACATCTCTGATATATTTATTTATGTTTATGTCCAATGTACTGCGCTGGCGCTGCTTAGCAATTTTGTATATATCATTATCGTCTGTGTTTTCCTCTAACTGTCTATAGAAATTATCTCTAGCTTTCTGTCTTTCTTGGGCAACGATAATTTTGGTGCGGGCTTTGGTTATTTTATATGCCTTTAGGTCCTCGTCGCTTTCCGAATCTTGCCAAGCCTTGAAATGCTCTTTTTTGTTCCGCACTGCTGCTTTCACGGTATCGTTCCACCAACTAGGGTCTTTATTTGGAATTATGCCTTTTGACTCTCCTAGTATAGTTTTTGCTGCCGGGACCGTTAGATCTTCGAATTTGGACCACATTTCATTTACGTTTTGGTACTCGTTGTCCAAGTTAGATTTTAAATGGTTTGTAATACTTTCTAATAAGCGGCTTCCTTCTGGTCCGTTCAGTTTAGCCCATTTGATTTTTGGTGTTTTATCTGTGGGAGTCGTATATACACTGATGTGATGTCTGAATGAATAATAGGTGTAAGATTTTGTGGGCGAGCGTAGCCGACGGGCGAACTTAGTGTGCCGAATTAGTGCAGCGGGCACATGCACGCACCGGTGACGCGAGCGCAGACCTTTTGTTTCTTTTGCGCCTTTGTTCTATTGCCCGCTTTCACTCGGTCGCGGAGCACAGTGCGTCCCAGAGTCCCACGACGAATGCACGTCCTTTTTGCTCGCCCTCAAGCGCTAATAAAAATTTGTTCGTGTGTTAAATAAATTGATAAAGTGTTACAAACATCTTTTATTAAGACGCTAACACTTTATATCTTTGACATTTCTCAGTGGTTTCCGCAATTTGAACTTCGTAACAAGTATTCGATGTTGACTTGTTAATGCTTCCCCTGGGATAACCTTACAGTCCTTGAATCTAGATATTAAGCTTTTCTCTCCCAGTATGTAATCAACCTGCGTCTTCTTACCTCCACTTTTGTAAGTTATAAGGTGCTCTTCCTTTTTCTCAAAGCACGTGTTAATGATCATTAAATTGTGTCTACTTGAAAAATCTAAAATACTATGTCCTTCTTGATTTAGCTTGCCATAGCCAAAACCGCCATGGTGTTCACTGCCATTTGGAGTTTTATGGGCAACGTGCCCATTAAGGTCACCGCCGATTAGTTTTAATTCATTAACTCCTATAGAAATCTTGTTTTTCCTCCTTAGAGCATCCAACTTGAGGAGCGTATGCTGATATGATGTTTAGTGGTGGCTGATTGTCAAGCGCTAGTTTTATGGCCAGGAGCCGGTCAGACTTCCTATTTATGCTAAATATAAAGCTCAGGGAGGACCCCTCGTGCTTCTGTGAACCGGGCGTGGACCAGACCGTGATCCACCTGGTAGCAGAATGTCCCGCATACAAATACAAAGTTCAGTCTTCCGCCCAAAAAGATGGCGAAATCAATAAGGAATATTGAAAAATATTTAAAAGTAGTTCTACAGCAAAGAGTCTTTCGGATCTGGTTTCATTTAAAAGTAAGCCTAATTTAAGATTTTATTTTGTTCAGATGAGGACAAGAGTTATTCCTGTACATTATTGGAATACACATTACAAAGCAGCCATCGAAATTATCTCTTACCTAAATAATACCAAGATGTTTAAAATTTCACTACTTTATTCAATTTTGAAGGTTTCATTGACATATTATAAGATAATCTACAGTTAAAGTAGAGGATTGCATGAAGTTAAGTAAAACAATCAGCTTCTTAAACAGTTTCAAATCAAATGAATGGTAAAATGTATCATGTTGGTTTGCTTTTGCCTAGTTTCATAAGTTTTCGTTAAACAGAGTATGAAATTAAAATAGCATGTTGTTCCGTGATGATATAGCTTTATAATAGAACTTAATATGCTATTATTTCTTGAAGATTTAAAACTTTTAGAATTTGAACTTGAAGACTGTAAATTTTCTTAATGACATGAATGAATTTAAAAATCCTTAATTAATGTTTCAGGTTTTCATACGCACATGCAACCTGTCGTATTGCTTGAACGTCTTTCAAATGCGGAAGCTTTAGCACCAAAATTTAGCAAGACAAAAATTACACAAAAAATTAGTTCAAAAATCCAACATAAAATCTGCCTGAGATCAGATACAGAAACTAGTGGAAAAAAATGTAGTCCCCAATTACATGCCATTAAAAGAAGCACAAGGAGGAGAAAGATGGTCAAAAATAATAAACCAAATAAAGGTTCGGAGTATGAACGACCTATAATGTATTTAAAAAATGCTAATTACTAGTATGGCGGACAGTCCCACTACGTCGGACCCGGACTACCCTAGCGCCTCAACGATGTGACGTAAGCCAGCGACCCGGATCCCCGGTCGCTCGGCGCGCGCGTCTCACTCACTCGATCCGGCCGCAAATCAACGCACATGCAAGCCCGCCGTAATAAACTCTCGCTCCGACGCGCCTACCTTTGTACAGTGGTTGTGTGAACAATAAATTAGGATTTTCTCAATTGCATCCGTTTATTACATTTCACCACCACACTAGCATGATGCTAGCATGTTCATGAATGGGGAGTCAAAAATAAGCTGAGGTTTGCACCACACAAAACAGTGTGGATTGCATGTAAATGTGATGAATAAATCTGCTGCACCATAATGACGAACATACGACATGGCATCTTAAGCATATTCGTGCATGTGTCGAGGACTTCCGATGTATGTTGCTGGAAAAATAGTCATCCGGCCAACATTCTGTGCATTTCCATCAGTATTAATCGCATCTCGAAGGTGAATATACTCTTCAGATCGGAGTTTGGTCTGATTCAACCTGATGAATGTTAATCTCTCCGTTTCAATTTTAACATACACGTCAACAACATATTTGTGATATTGTCGCTGACATTTCAATATGAGATTGATTCATTTTCCCGAATCATTAGGCGGTATGGATAATAGTTCATTGAATTGACTTTTTTGTTGATTTCAGAACCTGTAAATAGATTTTGTTTTAATAACATTGAAATATAAAATTAAAATACATAACATAGTGACTGAGTTATTATTTCCATACCCAAAATAATATTTTAATTACCTGTAATGGGATTTATCATTTTTACCGAGAGATCATAGCCATCTTCACCTTGCCAAAATGTAATGGGATATTGTTGTGCATCATATGAGCGATGTGTTTCCTTTATACATTGTAATTGATCATTCCTACAATGTAAAACAATATCACGGGATTCCAAGTTTTCTCCAACTACAACGATAGCAACTTCATCGATAGTTGGTGCATTTAAATGTCTTGCATGTTGACCCGCAGGTGTTTTATCATCTTTTGTGACAATTTTGTGATTATCAGATGGCATCGGATCCAATGCAGTTTTAAACAATATAATCAATTGATCGTGTTCATGAAATAAAGTTTGTAATTGTTCTGCAATAGACCTCTTTACTAAATTGTTGAACGCAGATAATTTCTTGTGGTGAATTGGCCATAAAAAAAATTTGCAGGAATTTGTAGTCGCTATCTGACACTGGTAGTAGTGAACCTGCTCTGTGATATGTATTATTTGGCCTTGTATCTGTAAATAAAAAAAAAATTATGTTTGTACCAAACACCATAAAATAAAATTAAATAAATAAGCAATGTGGGATATAGATTTATGGATTATCAGTGATTAAACTTAAATAATATTTGTTCCTAAAAATGATATCTGTCTCCTAATCACTAAACAATATTTCATATCCTTAGATACCTCAATATGTAATATTTAGTTGTAACTAATATCTATCATCAAATAATTATATTGGGTTTCAAAATAATGAAAGTGTCACTAAAACTGAAACGCCAAATAATATGAAGACTAAGTGATCACATCTTAACTTGTTTGACAGAAAATATTGTTCACTAAAATAATTATGATCGACTGCTATAATACATACCCTCGGCCTGAGGGTGGGTAGAGCCAAATTCTCTACTCGTCACTTGGATAATACCTGTCCGGCGCGTCCACGTCGCGGGGGTGGGCACCACTGACTCCAGTAGGCCGGAGTGAAATTGGTGGCCGAGTTCGGATAGGGACCTAGTGCCGCGGGATATAGCGCGGCCCCTTCCCCACGGTTACGGGTGAAGACCTTAACGGCTGCAAAGGCGGAGATGGAGTCCATTGGTACGGTAGAGCAGGCGGAAGAGGCAAATACCCCAGTCGCAAGCTGCCCTCACATATTGGGGTCACAGGTTACTCTGGAGCTACGCTGCCAGGTGGGGTGGTGTAGTAGGGTTGGTGATGAAGACCGCGGTCGGCAGAAGCACCCATAGCTCTCCAAGAGAGTTACTACCTTAGCGTCAGGCGACAGCCGGCTATAAAAACCCAATTGCCAAAACAAATTCTCCTTATCATGAAAGTTACAAGAAATAATAGACGAGATCATACTAGGGCGTACCCCACAAGCGACGCAAATACTTTAGAGGCGAATAAAAGGGCGACAAAAGAAGACAACACTAGGGCGTCCCCCGCAAGCGACGTAATTGACACTCTGAGATTCGCTACGTGGAACTTAGGTTTCCTTAACGGTCGCACCAGCGAACTAAGTGAAGTCCTCAAACGAAGATACATTGATGCGTGTTGCTTACAGGAAACCAAGTGGAAGGGTTCCAAGCCTCGTGATATTGGACTAGGATTTAAACTAATATATAATGGAACATTAACACACCGAAATGGTGTGGCCGTAGCTCTAAACTCTTGTCTGAAAGATAGAATCATTAGCATAAATAGGAAGTCTGACCGGCTCCTGGCCATAAAACTAGCACTTGACAATCAGCCACCACTAAACATCATATCAGCATACGCTCCTCAAGTTGGATGCTCTAAGGAGGAAAAACAAGATTTCTATAGGAGTTAATGAATTAAAACTAATCGGCGGTGACCTTAATGGGCACGTTGGCCATAAAACTCCAAATGGCAGTGAACACCATGGCGGTTTTGGCTATGGCAAGCTAAATCAAGAAGGACATAGTATTTTAGATTTTTCAAGTAGACACAATTTAATGATCATTAACACGTGCTTTGAGAAAAAGGAAGAGCACCTTATAACTTACAAAAGTGGAGGTAAGAAGACGCAGGTTGATTACATACTGGGAGAGAAAAGCTTAATATCTAGATTCAAGGACTGTAAGGTTATCCCAGGGGAAGCATTAACAAGTCAACATCGAATACTTGTTACGAAGTTCAAATTGCGGAAACCACTGAGAAATGTCAAAGATATAAAGTGTTAGCGTCTTAATAAAAGATGTTTGTAACACTTTATCAATTTATTTAACACACGAACAAATTTTTATTAGCGCTTGAGGGCGAGCAAAAAGGACGTGCATTCGTCGTGGGACTCTGGGACGCACTGTGCTCCGCGACCGAGTGAAAGCGGGCAATAGAACAAAGGCGCAAAAGAAACAAAAGGTCTGCGCTCGCGTCACCGGTGCGTGCATGTGCCCGCTGCACTAATTCGGCACACTAAGTTCGCCCGTCGGCTACGCTCGCCCACAAAATCTTACACCTATTATTCATTCAGACATCACATCAGTGTATATACGACTCCCACAGATAAAACACCAAAAATCAAATGGGCTAAACTGAACGGACCAGAAGGAAGCCGCTTATTAGAAAGTATTACAAACCATTTAAAATCTAACTTGGACAACGAGCACCAAAACGTAAATGAAATGTGGTCCAAATTCGAAGATCTAACGGTCCCGGCAGCAAAAACTATACTAGGAGAGTCAAAAGGCATAATTCCAAATAAAGACCCTAGTTGGTGGAACGATACCGTGAAAGCAGCAGTGCGGAACAAAAAAGAGCATTTCAAGGCTTGGCAAGATTCGGAAAGCGACGAGGACCTAAAGGCATATAAAATAACCAAAGCCCGCACCAAAATTATCGTTGCCCAAGAAAGACAGAAAGCTAGAGATAATTTCTATAGACAGTTAGAGGAAAACACAGACGATAATGATATATACAAAATTGCTAAGCAGCGCCAGCGCAGTACATTGGACATAAACATAAATAAATATATCAGAGATGTTAATGGTAAACTCTTGACCTCAAATAATGACATCAACAAAAGATGGAAAGATTACTACGTCGAATTATCCAACGAAGAATTTCCAAGCGAAAAATTCCCCTTCATACGTGTGACCTCAGGGCCCATCGAAGCCATAACAGAATCCGAAGTTAAAGTAGCGATACTAAAGATGAAGAACAAGAAGGCTACAGGGCCAGATCAGATACCTGCGGAGATATGGAAGCGTGGAGGAACGGTAGCTATAAGGTGGCTTACGAAACTCCTAAATCTTGTCCTCACGTCCGGTACAATGCCAGACTCCTGGCGAAAGAGCTACTTAATACCATTTTACAAGCATAAAGGAGACGTTTCGCTTTGTGGAAATTACAGGGGGATAAAATTAACATCACACACTTTTAAACTCTTCGAAAGAATTATTAATAATAGACTGCGGCTGCTTACAACCGTCACGGAAAACCAATTCGGCTTCACTGCTGGTAAATCAACGTCGGACGCAATTCAAGCCATGAGAATTATTATGGAGAAACATAGATGCAATAAAGAAGATTTACATATTGTCTTCATTGACCTGGAAAAAGCTTTCGATAGAGTTGCAAGACAACTTGTATGGCAAGCTCTCAGGTCTCAAGGCCTCCCCGAAAAGTATGTCTCCATAGTAAAAGACATGTACTACAACTGCGCGACCCAGGTGAGAAGCCCGGCAGGACTCAGTGACCTGTTCGAAGTAACAGTTGGCGTTCATCAGGGATCCGCACTTAGTCCATTATTATTATTTAACTGCGTCATGCATTACCTCACAAAGGATATACAGAATGCCTTACCATGGTGCCTTCTATATGCAGATGATATTGTTCATGCAAACAAATCAGCAGATGATTTTCAGAGAGACCTGAACCTATGGATTAGAGAACTAGAATCCAACGGCCTCCGCATAAGTAGATCCAAAACGAAACACATGCACTGTGCATTTGCACCAACACCAACACAAGGCCATAGCAATCTGAACATCAGTGGCATTCCAATACCATCCGTCACTAAGTTCAGGTACCTAGGGTCGACCTTAAGTACCGATGCAGACTCAACCGCTGATGTCAAGAACAGGGTACAAACTGCATGGATGAAGTGGAGGGCAGTGTCAGGCGTTCTATGTGATAACCGTATGCCCATTAAGACCAAGGGTAAAGTCTACAAAGCAGTTGTCAGACCAGCCATGCTCTACGGCTCGGAATGCTGGACTGTAAGTCAGAGACACGAGCAAACACTTCATGTCAATGAGATGAAGAGGCTTAGATGGTCGGGTGGCGTCACTAGAATGGACAAAATACGGAACTTATATATCAGAGGTTCGTTTAAGGTAGCTCCGATCCCCAGCAAATTACAGGAAAAAAGATCACGATGGTATGGCCACATTCAACGAAAACCAGATGACCACGTAGTAAAAACTGCCTTAAGCCTCCCAGAATTCCCAAGAGGGAGAGGGCGTCCAAAAGCTATGTGGTGGTCTAATATCAGAAAGGAACTGGAAACCCTTCAACTTGATGCAGGGACAACCCAGGATAGAGTGGCCTGGCGCAAATTGATAAGGAGACCCGACCCCAAATAAAGGGAAAAGGGAAGGAAGAAGAAGAAGAACTGCTATAATACATACCTTAAAAGTTGACATAAATTTTTTTTGGAATTATATTTGTTGCCCCAAATGAAGTCATTTGAAAGCAATTGTAATATTGTTGGATATTTGTCAAAAAGTGTATGGAATCTGGTCCTATTCCCGAAACTAATGAGTACAATGGCTCTGGTGGTGGATGCAATGGTATCGATTTCACTTTTACATTTGCGCAACACAATCCATTGGCTTCGTTTTTGTATTTCAATGCCTTACAATGTGAGCAAACCGAGTTCATAGAACCAATAACAACACATTGGTAGTTACTGTAGTCAACTGACACATCGTAACTAAATACAGCTCGATTCAAACTTGCGCGATTATTAGTTGAATGTCGCGTTCGCGCTTCACGCGTTTGTGATAACCGAATTTTTTCACGTTCATTTCGGTCGTTACGTTCTTGTGCGCTAAGACAAGATAGGTAATTAGCTTGGTTTGTAGCATTTCGGGTTTTTCTACCTAAATTTCTTCGTCTTATAGGAGGCATATCAATAATATCATTGGTAACTAAACACTGCACAAAACACGAAAACAAACTCAGTGGTTAACAGAAAATCCAGGATAAACTACAATTGACATTGACAATTTTATATGACTTGGAGTCAAATCCATCAAGCCGTACCCACAACGTTTTATGTACGTAAAATAGGGATATTAATTAATTAAATTAAAACAAAACAAAAGTAATATTATCGCGAAGCTTAAATTAAAACAAAAGAAATATTATCGCGAAGCCAACCAAATTGAAAATCAGTACTATCATTAGTACTGATTTTCAATTTGTGTACATTTTGTGACTATTCAATTTGGTCGGGTCCGCGACATCACTTTTGTTGAGTTTCAGAACGCGGCATTAAATCCTCCAACGATGTATTCTGTGTTCCAACGCACACACGCACATTGTTTTGATAGATATGATTGAATTCGAACTTCGTGAAGCTATAATAAAGTGCAAATTGACTCGATAGGAACACACCTACATTGCTTAGACAACATTGAACTTTATTTCATAACAATAAACCTCAAATTGACGACTCTACGTTATAGTTATAAAACGTTTGTATGGAAAAAAGGAAAAGGCTGTTTTTAGGGTTTCTGCGGCAATTATTCGAATTTTTCTCGCTGTGAAATCCATCCTTGAACTTCAACGAACATTTAAAAAAAAGAATTGGCCAAATTGGTCCAGGCGTTGTTGAGTTATGCGCTTACCAACGCATTTTGCGATTTATTTTTATATTATAGAGAAGTAGATATGTAATATACATTCCATAAATCGAATCCAGCAATGAAGTGTTGATAGTCTTGTTTAGCTTGAACCTATTGTAGATTATTCATTTCTTTAGGCTTTGATAAACAAATGGAGCACGTTGAAGAAGAAGGAGTCTCTGTCAATACTTGCGTTACTTTCCCGTCAATCATAGTCAAAAACATGTTGTATCTTACAGAAACTGTCGTATGTTCAGAAATTATTACTTGAGTAGGTTCAACCTACTCAAGTAAAGAAATTTCATTTTCGATTCCTGAAATAACCTTTCTGATTTTTTCCGGAGTTTCTTTAGTGAATTCTATTGATATAGGACGGCAATACCTATTATATATTAATAAAAATAATTACAGAAAAATACATAGCCTATATAAAAAAACTACATAGTCTTACCTCTGTATACCATAGATTATATATATTGTACGACATATCAGACGAAAATGAATTATGAGATGATATTAACCTCGATGCACCATAGTGCGCTAAGGCTTTTTCTAGAGTGGAGACCACGAACCAACAAGCGTATGGAAGGATGTGCACCCACTAGGTGGACACACAACAGGTTTAGTAAGATCCTTGGAAGATGCTGACAAGCTACTTCCAACCAGTCCAGTTGGAAATCTATGTCAGTGGCATACATACTTGAATCTACCATTAGTTTATGGGTTTATGTTACATTACGTTAGCTTCAACTTAAGAAGTACTTCAGAAGGTTCCTACACTGTTGATGTCCTTTCGTAATTTCATTGTACCTGTAACGTATCCGACGCATTAGTGAAAATCATCGACCTTACCCGACCTGAAAAATCTGACCATCCCGGAAATTTAAGGCGAATCGTCTGACTCGAAGTTCAAAAATAATTACAAGTTAAAAAAAAAACAAACTGTCAAACGCGGGAAATTCAATGCGACTTGTCCAATGCGCGAAGTATAAAAGTAAAATATATCCACATATGTTATATATATTTATATATATAAATTAATAAAGTAATAACATGCGAACTTCAAAAGTTAATTGTAAGAAAAAACAGGTAACAACAAATAAAATGGACAACCCACAAGGACATCATGCCCCGTGCGAGTTGTCTTTTCCTGTCATTATTGACTCATGTTTTGCACCTGTTTTACTACACGCGCACTCGCTGATCAACTAATAAAAAACACCGGCTGCCAATCTAAGAACGTTCCACATAACATGCAATAAAATAAGGATATTCGCAATTGCATTCAAATAAATAAACAATAATTTCGCAAATATATGTAGAGGTGTCCGCAAGTGCAGTCAAACAAAATTTCAATGTTTCGTCACCGCGCTGTGACATGACGCTCGTACTGCCGTTGTATTGTGCTGTAATGCCTTAATTAAAGTTCTCATTGTAAAAATTGACGATGCGCAGTTGCGACATACTTGCAAAATAACAAAAACCAAACTCATGTTATTTACTAACTAAAAGTGACAAATTTTTTTGCGAGCTTGGGATTCGCGAAAGCATTTTATTTTCAAACAATTCGTTAATTAGATTGCGAGAAGAGGGGTTTCAATTCACAAGCCGAACTGCTTATTATAACTTGGGCTGAACATAACAAACATCTCTAAAGGCAACAAAATATACCGATTAGTTCCATAATAATGCACAGTTGTATTGGGACATCTTGAATTTATGAGTTTTGAGGAGATTTAATGACTTATTATTTTAAAAAAGACATATTACTCTTTACTGTACACGTTAGAAAATATATACATTGGCAGTCTTCATCATATGGTGCAATTTTTTTCAGACCATCATAGTATGGAAATAGACAAGTATCTGGTATTTAGGTGCGCACGCACGCACGCACACGCACACGCACACGCACACGTACACGCACACGCACACACACACACACACACACGTATTATTCTGTTCAACTAATTATATTCGAAATCAGTCACATGCACTTTCAGCTTCTCCTACGGCTGATAGACACTCCCAGTGCAAGGCATTGTCTTCCCCCCAGTGACCGGTGCAGCGCTGTCCGCTATCAGGTCAATTTCGATTTTAACTTTCTCAAATAGCATACAAGTATTTATTGATCTTCTTTTTGAGTACGTAAAAAAGACAATAAATAATAGGACAATTTAAATTGACCACTTATGTACGAAATCCAGTAAGGTTAGCCACAAAGGTTGCTAATATCAAAGTTTTTAATTTCTTTTTATCTCTAGTTCAACTGCATAATGTTTATGGCAGTGATAAGCGACGTGACAAGTGTTACCTGTAGTGGGCTGATGATCTGTGCCCGTGTAAGCTGCTGCGTTCCGAGCACCGGCTGCACCTGGACACACTGCGTTTGAACTGGAACTGTCTGAGCGGTCGCCCCGGCTGATTTCGCCTTGCCTCCGGACACCTTAGCGCCACTAATCATCTGCGGAGCGACAACTATGTTATTAACGAATTTGGATCGTAATAGAAATGGATTTAAATAACACACACGCACACACGCACGCACGATCTTTATCTTGTGTATTTACGTCCATTTCTGTTAAAATGTCAAATAATCACGAATAATATAAAATATAAATAATACCTGGTCTAGCATAAACTTACGTTACAAAAAAAATATCCGATAATAGCTAAAAAACAACTTTATGCTAAAGTTTTTTATGTGATTATGTAGAGTGAAAAGGATATGTTAATATACTAAACTAGTTATTCAATGTGTCCACCCTTAGCTTTGACGCACGCTTTTAGACGATAGGGCCATTCGTCGATGGATTTACAAACGGTTTCCATTGGAAACTCGGTCACTGCTGCCTCCAAAGATTTCTTGAACGACTCAATATTTTGGGTGATGATTAGAGCAGGTTTTCAGTTTTGATTGCTTTTAATAAAAAATATTAAAAAGACTACTTCATATTTCAAGCAGTATAAAGGAAACTACTGATCTTGATCTTCGCTTCAAGATATTCTGAGAAAGTCTCAGTTTTCTTCCAAAATTGATACAAGAGACGTAACCTAACTTTTAAATTTTTAAATCTATGCAGTATTAATGTAACGCTGTGGGGAGATTCTTCCGCTGGTCGATTAATACATTCGTCATAGTTTTTATTTTTGATTGCTTCTAATAAAAAAATATTAAAAAAAAACTTCAAATTTCATGCAGTATAAACGAAACACCTGATGATGATTTTCGCTTCAAGATTTTCTAAGAAAGTCTTAATTTTCCCCTGAAATTGATATTAGAAAGGTAACCTAACTCTTAAATTTTTAAATCTATGCAGTATCAATGTAACGCTAGGTGGAGATTTTTCCGCAGGTCGATTAATACATTCGTCTTAGTTGTTTTTATTTTTTATTGCTTTTAATGAAAAAATATTAAAAAGACAACTTCGAATTTCATGCAGTATATACGAAACACCTGATGTTGTTTTGCACTTCAAGATTTCCTAAGAATGTCTCATTTTTCTTCTGAAATTGATATTAGAGACATAACCTAACTTTTAAATTTTTAAATCTATGCCGAATCAATGTTACGCTAGGTGGAGATTTTTCCGCTGGTCGATTAATACTTTCGTCTTAACTTCGATTTTTGATTGCTTTTAATAAAAAAATATTAAAGAGACAACTTCAAATTGCAAGCAGTATAAACGAAACACCTGATGTTGATTTTCGCTTCAAGATTTTTTAATTGTCTAATTTTTCTTATAAAATTGATATTAGAGACGTAACCTAACTTTTTAATTTTTAAATCTATGCCTTACCAATGTAACGCTAGGTGGAGATTGTTCCGCTGGTCGATTAATACATTCGTCTTAGTTGTTTTTATTTTTTATTGCTTTTAATAAAAAAATCCTAAAAAGACAACTTCAGATTTCAAGCAGTATAAACGAAACACCTGATGGTTATTTTCGCTTCAAGATTTTCTAAGAAAGTTTTAATTTACTCCTGAAATTGATATTAGTGACGTAACCTAACTTTTAAATTTTTAATCTATGCCGTATCAATGTAACGCTAGTTGGAGATTTTTCCGCTGGTCGATTAATACATTCGTCTTAGTTTTCAGTTTTGATTGCTTTTAATAAAAAATATTAAAAAGACAACTTCAAATTTCATGCAATATATACGAAACACCTGATGTTGTTTTGCACTTCAAGATTTTCTAAGAAAGTCTGATTTTTCCTGAAATTGATATCAGAGACGTAATCTAACTTTTAAATTTTTTAATCTATTGCGTATCAATGTAACGCTTGGTGGAGATTTTTCCGCTGGCGGATTAATACATTCGTCTTAATTTCGATTTTTGATTGCTTTTAATAAAAAAAATATTAAAAAGACAAATTCAAATTTCATGCAGTATATACGAAACACCTGATGTTGTTTTGCACTTCAAGATTTTCTAAGAAAGTCTAATTTTTTTCTAAAATTGATATTAGAGACGTAACCTAACTTTTTAATCTTTAAATCTATGCCGTACCAATGTAACGCTAGGTGGAGATTTTTCCGCTGGTCGATTAATACATTCGTCTCAGTTGTTTTTATTTTTTATTGCTTTTTAATAAAAAAATCCTAAATAGACAAATTCAGATTTCAAGCAGTATAAACGAAACACCTGATGGTTAATTTCGCTTCAAGATTTTCTAAGAAAGTTTTAATTTTCCCCTGAAATTGATATTAGAAAGATAACCTTACTCTTAAATTTTCAAATCTATGCAGTATCAATGTAACGCTAGGTGGAGATTTTTCCGCTGGTCGATTAATACATTCGTCTTAGTTGTTTTTATTTTTTATTGCTTTTAATAAAAAAATCCTAAAAAGACTACTTCAGATTTCAAGCAGTATAAACGAAACACCTGATGGATATTTTCGCTTCAAGATTTTCTAAAAAAGTTTTAATTTACTACTGAAATTGATACTAGTGACGTAAACTAACTTTTAAATTTTTAATCTATGCCGTATCAATGTAACGCTAGGTGGAGATTTTTCCGCTGGTCGATTAATACATTCGTCTTAGTTTTCAGTTTTGATTGCTTTTAATAAAAAAATATTATAAAGACAACTTCTATTTCAAGCAGTATATACGAAACACCTGATGTTGTTTTGCGCTTAAAGATTTTCTAAGAAAGTCTCATTTTTCTTCCTAAATTGATAGTAGAGACGTAACGTAACTTTTAAATTTTTAAATCTATGCCGTATCAGTGTAACGCTAGGTGGAGATTTTTCCGCTGGTCGATTAATACATTCGTCTTAGTTTTTATTTTTGATTGCTTTTAATAAAAAATATTAAAAAGACAACTTCAAACATCGTGCAGTATATACGAAACACCTGATGTTGATTTGCGCTTCAAGATTTTCTAAGAAAGTCTCATTTTTCTTCCTAAATTGATATTAGAGACGTAACCTAACTCTTAACTTTTTAAATCTATGCCGTATCAATGTAACGCTAGGTGGAGATTTTTCCGCTGGTCGATTAATACATTCGTCTTAGTTTTTAGTTTTGATTTATTTTAATAAAACAATATTAAAAAGACAACTTCAGATTTCAAGCAGTATAAACGAAACACCTGATGTTGATTTTCGCTTCAAGATTTCCTAATTATGTCTAATTTTTCTTATAAAATTGATATCAGAGACGTAACCTAACTTTTTAATTTTTAAATCTATGCCGTACCAATGTAACGCTAGGTGGAGATTTTTCCGCTGGTCGATTAATACATTCGTCTTAGTTTTCAGTTTTGATTGCTTTTAATAAAAAATATTAAAGAAACAACTTCAAATTTCGTGCAGTGCATACGAAACACCTGATGTTGATTTGCGCTTCAAGATTTTCTAAGAAAGTCTCATTTTTCTTCCTAAATTGATATTAGAGACGTAACCTAACTTTTAAATTTTTAAATCTATGCCGTATCAATGTAACACTAGGTGGAGATTTTTCCGCTGGTCGATTAATACATTCGTCTTAGTTTTCAGTTTTGATTGCTTTTAATAAAAAATGTTAAAGAAACAACTTCAAATTTCGTGCAGTACATACGAAACACCTGATGTTGATTTGCGCTTCAAGATTTTCTAAGAAAGTCTCATTTACTTCTGAAATTGATAGTAGAGACGTAACCTAACTCTTAAATTTTTAAATATATGCCGTATCAATGTAACACTAGGTGGAGATTTTTCCGCTGGTCGATTAATACATTCGTCATAGTTTTCAGTTTTGATTGCTTTTAATAAAAAATATTAAAGAAACAACTTCAAATTTCGTGCAGTGCATACGAAACACCTGATGTTGATTTGCGCTTCAAGATTTTCTAAGAAATTCTCATTTTCCTCCTAAATTGATACGAGAGACGTAATCTAACTTTTAAATTTTTAAATCTATGCCGTATCAATGTAACACTAGGTGGAGATTTTTCCGCTGGTCGATTAATACATTCGTCATAGTTTTCAGTTTTGATTGCTTTTAATAAAAAAATATTAAAGAAACAACTTTAAATTTCGTGCAGTACATACGAAACACCTGATGTTGATTTGCGCTTCAAGATTTTCTAAGAAAGTCTCATTTTTCTTCCTAAATTGATATTAGAGACGTAACCTAACTCTTAAATTTTTAAATCTATGCCGTATCAATGTAACACTAGGTGGAGATTTTTCCGCTGGTCGATTAATACATTCGTCTTAGTTTTCAGTTTTGATTGCTTTTAATAAAAAATATTAAAGAAACAACTTCAAATTTCATGCAGTACATACGAAACACCTGATGTTGATTTGCGCTTCAAGATTTTCTAAGAAAGTCTCATTTACTTCTGAAATTGATAGTAGAGACGTAACCTAACTCTTAAATTTTTAAATCTATGCCGTATCAATGTAACACTAGGTGGAGATTTTTCCGCTGGTCGATTAATACATTCGTCATAGTTTTCAGTTTTGATTGCTTTTAATAAAAAATATTAAAGGAACAACTTCAAATTTCGTGCAGTACATACGAAACACCTGATGTTGATTTGCGCTTCAAGATTTTCTAAGAAAGTCTCATTTTTCTTCCTAAATTGATATTAGAGACGTAACCTAACTCTTAAATTTTTAAATCTATGCCGTATCAATGTAACACTAGGTGGAGATTTTTCCGCTGGTCGATTAATACATTCGTCTTAGTTTTCAGTTTTGATTGCTTTTAATAAAAAATATTAAAGAAACAACTTCAAATTTCGTGCAGTACATACGAAACACCTGATGTTGATTTGCGCTTCAAGATTTTCTAAGAAAGTCTCATTTTATTCTGAAATTGATATTAGAGACGTAACCTACCTTTTAAATTTTTAAATCTATGCAGTGTCAATGTAACGCTAGGTGGAGATTTTTCCGCTGGTCGGTTAATACATTCGTCTTAGTTTTTATTTTTGATTGCTTTTAATAAAAAATATTAAAAAGACAACTTCAAATTTCGTGCAGTATATACGAAACACCTGATGTTGATTTGCGCTTCAAGATTTTCTAAGAAATTCTCATTTTCCTCCTAAATTGATACGAGAGACGTAATCTAACTTTTAAATTTTTAAATCTATGCCGTATCAATGTAACGCTAGTTGGAGATTTTTCCGCTGGTCGATTAATACATTCGTCTTAGATTTTATTTTTGATTGCTTTTAATAAATAATATTAAAAAGACAACTTAAAACATCGTGCAGTATATACGAAACACCTGATGTTGATTTGCGCTTCAAGATTTTCTAAGAAAGTCTCATTTACTTCTGAAATTGATAGTAGAGACGTAACCTAACTTTTAAATTTTTAAATCTATGCCGTATCAATGTAACGCTAGGTGCAGATTTTTCCGCTGGTCGTTTAAAACATTCGTCTTAGTTTTCACTTTTGATTGCTTTTAATAAAAAAATATTAAAAAGACAACTTCAAATTTCAAGCAGTATTTTCGAAACACCTGATGTTGTTTTGCGCTTCAAAATTTTCTAAGAAAGTCTTATTTTCTTCTGAAATTGATATTAGGGACGTAACCAAACTTTTAATTTTTAAATCTATGCCGTATCGATGTTACGCTAGGTGGAGATTTTTCCGCCGGTCGATTAATACATTCGTCTCAATTTTGATTTTTGATTGCTTTTAATAAAAATATATTCAAAAGACAACTTCAAATTTCAAGCAGTATATACGAAACACCTGATGTTGTTTTGCGCTTCAAGATTTTGGAAGAAAGTTACCGACCAGCGGAAATATCTCCACCTGGCGTTACATTGATACGGAATAGATTTAAAAATTTAAGAGTTAGGTTACGACTCTAATATCAATTTAGTAAGATAAATGAGACTTTCTCAGAAAATATTGAAGCAAAAATCAACATCAGGTGTTTCGTTTATACTGCTTGAAATTTGAAGTTGTCTTTTTAATTTGTTTTTATTAAAAGCAATAAAAACTGAAATTTAAGACGAATGTGTTAACCGACCAGCGGAAAAATCTCCACCTAGCGTTACATTGATACGGCATAGATTTAAAAATTTAAAAGTTAGGATACGTCTTAAATATCAATTTTAGAAGAAAAATGTGACATTCATAGGAAATTTTTAAGCGAAAATCATCATCAGGTGTTCCGTTTATACTGTACGAGGTTAGATTTCTGCTTTAAATAATTTTGGAGTAAAAATTCATAAAAGAAAATTATGACGAATTTATTATCGGACTAGCGGAAACTTCTCCACACAGCGTTACATTGATACTCCATAGATTTAAAAAATAAAAAAATTAGGTAACGTCTCCAATATTAATTTAGGAACATGAGACTTTCTTAGAAATTCTTGAAGCGAAAATCAACATCAGGTGTTTCGTATATACTGCACAAAACTTCAAGTTGTCTTTTTAATATTTTTTTATTAAAAGCAATCAAAAATGAAAACTAAGACAAATGTATTAGACGACCAGCGGAAAATTCTCCACCTAGCGTTACATTGGTTCGGCATAGATTTAAAATTTTAAAAGATAGGTTACGTCTCTAATATTAATTTAGAAAAAAATCAGACTTTCTTAGAAAATCTTGAAGCGAAAATAAACATCAGGTGTTTCGTTTGTACTGCTGGAAATTTGAAGTTGTCTTTTTAATATGCACTCGGTGTTTAGCACTAATCTGTGTAACAACTCCTGAAGATGCCCCGTGGAGGGGTGAAACACGTGTTGAGTGAATTTACGGTGGCGGTTGTGTAGTTGGCATTGTCTGTCGCATGCGCATTTACGAGCGGGCTGGCGGGCGGTGCACTTTCATGCACGACAACCACTGCATGTGCGGAGGTGGCTAGATATTGGTCTTTTCTTATCAAGTGTTTCGTATATGCTGTATGAGGTTAGATTTTTTATTAAAATAATTTTGGAGTAAAAAAGTCATAAAAGATAATTATGACGAATTTATTACCGGACCAGCGGAAACTTCTCCACACAGCGTTACATTGATTCAGCAAAGATTTAAAAAATTAAAAATTAGGTTACGTCTCTCATATCAAATTCAGAAGAAAATGAGACTTTCTTAGGAAATCTTGAAGCGCAAAACAACATCAGGTGTTTCATTTATACTGCTTGAAATTTTAAGTTGTCTTTTTAATATTATTTTATTAAAAGCAATCAAAACTGAAAACTAAGACGAATGTATTAATCGACCAGCGGAAAATTCTCCACCCAGCGCTACATTGGTACGGCATAGATTTAAAAATTTAAAAGTTAGGTTACGTCTCTAATATCAATTTCAAGAGTAAACTGAGCCTTTTTTAGAAAATCTTGAAGCGCAAAACAACATCAGTTTTTTCGTATATACTGCACGAAATTTGAAGTTGTCTCTTTAATATTTTTTATTAAAAGCAATCAAAACTGAAAACTAAGACGAATGTTTTAATCGACCAGAGGAAAAATCTCCACCTAGCGTTACAATGATACGGCATAGATTTAAAAATTTAAAAGTTAGGTTACGTTTTTAATATCAATTTCAGAAAAAATTGAGACTTTCTTAGAAAATTTTGAAGCGAAAATCAACATCAGATGTTTCGTTTATACTGCTTGAAATATGAAGTTGTCTTTTTAATATTTTTTCATTAAAAGCAATAAAAAATAAAAACAACTAAGACGAATGTATTAATCGACCTGCGGAAAAATCTCCACCTAGCGTTACATTGATACTGCATAGATTTAAAAATTTAAGAGTTAGGTTACCTTTCTAATATCAATTTCAGGGGAAAATTAAGACTTTCTTAGAAAATCTTGAAGCGAAAATCATCATCAGGTGTTTCGTTTATACTGCATGAAATTTGAAGTTTTTTTTTAATATTTTTTTATTAGAAGCAATCAAAAATAAAAACTATGACGAATGTATTAATCGACCAGCGGAAGAATCTCCCCACAGCGTTACATTAATACTGCATAGATTTAAAAATTTAAAAGTTAGGTTACGTCTCTTGTATCAATTTTGGAAGAAAACTGAGACTTTCTCAGAATATCTTGAAGCGAAGATCAAGATCAGTAGTTTCCTTTATACTGCTTGAAATATGAAGTAGTCTTTTTAATATTTTTTATTAAAAGCAATCAAAACTGAAAACCTGCTCTAATCATCACCCAAAATATTGAGTCGTTCAAGAAATCTTTGGAGGCAGCAGTGACCGAGTTTCCAATGGAAACCGTTTGTAAATCCATCGACGAATGGCCCTATCGTCTAAAAGCGTGCGTCAAAGCTAAGGGTGGACACATTGAATAACTAGTTTAGTATATTAACATATCCTTTTCACTCTACATAATCACATAAAAAACTTTAGCATAAAGTTGTTTTTTAGCTATTATCGGATATTTTTTTTGTAACGTAAGTTTATGCTAGACCAGGTATTATTTATATTTTATATTATTCGTGATTATTTGACATTTTAACAGAAATGGACGTAAATACACAAGATAAAGATCGTGCGTGCGTGTGTGCGTGTGTGTTATTTAAATCCATTTCTATTACGATCCAAATTCGTTAATAACATAGTTGTCGCTCCGCAGATGATTAGTGGCGCTAAGGTGTCCGGAGGCAAGGCGAAATCAGCCGGGGCGACCGCTCAGACAGTTCCAGTTCAAACGCAGTGTGTCCAGGTGCAGCCGGTGCTCGGAACGCAGCAGCTTACACGGGCACAGATCATCAGCCCACTACAGGTAACACTTGTCACGTCGCTTATCACTGCCATAAACATTATGCAGTTGAACTAGAGATAAAAAGAAATTAAAAACTTTGATATTAGCAACCTTTGTGGCTAACCTTACTGGATTTCGTACATAAGTGGTCAATTTAAATTGTCCTATTATTTATTGTCTTTTTTACGTACTCAAAAAGAAGATCAATAAATACTTGTATGCTATTTGAGAAAGTTAAAATCGAAATTGACCTGATAGCGGACAGCGCTGCACCGGTCACTGGGGGGAAGACAATGCCTTGCACTGGGAGTGTCTATCAGCCGTAGGAGAAGCTGAAAGTGCATGTGACTGATTTCGAATATAATTAGTTGAACAGAATAATACGTGTGTGTGTGTGTGTGTGTGCGTGTGCGTGTACGTGTGCGTGTGCGTGTGCGTGCGTGCGTGCGCACCTAAATACCAGATACTTGTCTATTTCCATACTATGATGGTCTGAAAAAAATTGCACCATATGATGAAGACTGCCAATGTATATATTTTCTAAAGTGTACAGTAAAGAGTAATATGTCTTTTTTAAAATAATAAGTCATTAAATCTCCTCAAAACTCATAAATTCAAGATGTCCCAATACAACTGTGCATTATTATGGAACTAATCGGTATATTTTGTTGCCTTTAGAGATGTTTGTTATGTTCAGCCCAAGTTATAATAAGCAGTTCGGCTTGTGAATTGAAACCCCTCTTCTCGCAATCTAATTAACGAATTGTTTGAAAATAAAATGCTTTCGCGAATCCCAAGCTCGCAAAAAAATTTGTCACTTTTAGTTAGTAAATAACATGAGTTTGGTTTTTGTTATTTTGCAAGTATGTCGCAACTGCGCATCGTCAATTTTTACAATGAGAACTTTAATTAAGGCATTACAGCACAATACAACGGCAGTACGAGCGTCATGTCACAGCGCGGTGACGAAACATTGAAATTTTGTTTGACTGCACTTGCGGACACCTCTACATATATTTGCGAAATTATTGTTTATTTATTTGAATGCAATTGCGAATATCCTTATTTTATTGCATGTTATGTGGAACGTTCTTAGATTGGCAGCCGGTGTTTTTTATTAGTTGATCAGCGAGTGCGCGTGTAGTAAAACAGGTGCAAAACATGAGTCAATAATGACAGGAAAAGACAACTCGCACGGGGCATGATGTCCTTGTGGGTTGTCCATTTTATTTGTTGTTACCTGTTTTTTCTTACAATTAACTTTTGAAGTTCGCATGTTATTACTTTATTAATTTATATATATAAATATATATAACATATGTGGATATATTTTACTTTTATACTTCGCGCATTGGACAAGTCGCATTGAATTTCCCGCGTTTGACAGTTTGTTTTTTTTTTAACTTGTAATTATTTTTGAACTTCGAGTCAGACGATTCGCCTTAAATTTCCGGGATGGTCAGATTTTTCAGGTCGGGTAAGGTCGATGATTTTCACTAATGCGTCGGATACGTTACAGGTACAATGAAATTACGAAAGGACATCAACAGTGTAGGAACCTTCTGAAGTACTTCTTAAGTTGAAGCTAACGTAATGTAACATAAACCCATAAACTAATGGTAGATTCAAGTATGTATGCCACTGACATAGATTTCCAACTGGACTGGTTGGAAGTAGCTTGTCAGCATCTTCCAAGGATCTTACTAAACCTGTTGTGTGTCCACCTAGTGGGTGCACATCCTTCCATACGCTTGTTGGTTCGTGGTCTCCACTCTAGAAAAAGCCTTAGCGCACTATGGTGCATCGAGGTTAATATCATCTCATAATTCATTTTCGTCTGATATGTCGTACAATATATATAATCTATGGTATACAGAGGTAAGACTATGTAGTTTTTTTATATAGGCTATGTATTTTTCTGTAATTATTTTTATTAATATATAATAGGTATTGCCGTCCTATATCAATAGAATTCACTAAAGAAACTCCGGAAAAAATCAGAAAGGTTATTTCAGGAATCGAAAATGAAATTTCTTTACTTGAGTAGGTTGAACCTACTCAAGTAATAATTTCTGAACATACGACAGTTTCTGTAAGATACAACATGTTTTTGACTATGATTGACGGGAAAGTAACGCAAGTATTGACAGAGACTCCTTCTTCTTCAACGTGCTCCATTTGTTTATCAAAGCCTAAAGAAATGAATAATCTACAATAGGTTCAAGCTAAACAAGACTATCAACACTTCATTGCTGGATTCGATTTATGGAATGTATATTACATATCTACTTCTCTATAATATAAAAATAAATCGCAAAATGCGTTGGTAAGCGCATAACTCAACAACGCCTGGACCAATTTGGCCAATTCTTTTTTTTAAATGTTCGTTGAAGTTCAAGGATGGATTTCACAGCGAGAAAAATTCGAATAATTGCCGCAGAAACCCTAAAAACAGCCTTTTCCTTTTTTCCATACAAACGTTTTATAACTATAACGTAGAGTCGTCAATTTGAGGTTTATTGTTATGAAATAAAGTTCAATGTTGTCTAAGCAATGTAGGTGTGTTCCTATCGAGTCAATTTGCACTTTATTATAGCTTCACGAAGTTCGAATTCAATCATATCTATCAAAACAATGTGCGTGTGTGCGTTGGAACACAGAATACATCGTTGGAGGATTTAATGCCGCGTTCTGAAACTCAACAAAAGTGATGTCGCGGACCCGACCAAATTGAATAGTCACAAAATGTACACAAATTGAAAATCAGTACTAATGATAGTACTGATTTTCAATTTGGTTGGCTTCGCGATAATATTTCTTTTGTTTTAATTTAAGCTTCGCGATAATATTACTTTTGTTTTGTTTTAATTTAATTAATTAATATCCCTATTTTACGTACATAAAACGTTGTGGGTACGGCTTGATGGATTTGACTCCAAGTCATATAAAATTGTCAATGTCAATTGTAGTTTATCCTGGATTTTCTGTTAACCACTGAGTTTGTTTTCGTGTTTTGTGCAGTGTTTAGTTACCAATGATATTATTGATATGCCTCCTATAAGACGAAGAAATTTAGGTAGAAAAACCCGAAATGCTACAAACCAAGCTAATTACCTATCTTGTCTTAGCGCACAAGAACGTAACGACCGAAATGAACGTGAAAAAATTCGGTTATCACAAACGCGTGAAGCGCGAACGCGACATTCAACTAATAATCGCGCAAGTTTGAATCGAGCTGTATTTAGTTACGATGTGTCAGTTGACTACAGTAACTACCAATGTGTTGTTATTGGTTCTATGAACTCGGTTTGCTCACATTGTAAGGCATTGAAATACAAAAACGAAGCCAATGGATTGTGTTGCGCAAATGTAAAAGTGAAATCGATACCATTGCATCCACCACCAGAGCCATTGTACTCATTAGTTTCGGGAATAGGACCAGATTCCATACACTTTTTGACAAATATCCAACAATATTACAATTGCTTTCAAATGACTTCATTTGGGGCAACAAATGTAATTCCAAAAAAAATTTATGTCAACTTTTAAGGTATGTATTATAGCAGTTCTTCTTCTTCTTCCTTCCCTTTTCCCTTTATTTGGGGTCGGGTCTCCTTATCAATTTGCGCCAGGCCACTCTATCCTGGGTTGTCCCTGCATCAAGTTGAAGGGTTTCCAGTTCCTTTCTGATATTAGACCACCACATAGCTTTTGGACGCCCTCTCCCTCTTGGGAATTCTGGGAGGCTTAAGGCAGTTTTTACTACGTGGTCATCTGGTTTTCGTTGAATGTGGCCATACCATCGTGATCTTTTTTCCTGTAATTTGCTGGGGATCGGAGCTACCTTAAACGAACCTCTGATATATAAGTTCCGTATTTTGTCCATTCTAGTGACGCCACCCGACCATCTAAGCCTCTTCATCTCATTGACATGAAGTGTTTGCTCGTGTCTCTGACTTACAGTCCAGCATTCCGAGCCGTAGAGCATGGCTGGTCTGACAACTGCTTTGTAGACTTTACCCTTGGTCTTAATGGGCATACGGTTATCACATAGAACGCCTGACACTGCCCTCCACTTCATCCATGCAGTTTGTACCCTGTTCTTGACATCAGCGGTTGAGTCTGCATCGGTACTTAAGGTCGACCCTAGGTACCTGAACTTAGTGACGGATGGTATTGGAATGCCACTGATGTTCAGATTGCTATGGCCTTGTGTTGGTGTTGGTGCAAATGCACAGTGCATGTGTTTCGTTTTGGATCTACTTATGCGGAGGCCGTTGGATTCTAGTTCTCTAATCCATAGGTTCAGGTCTCTCTGAAAATCATCTGCTGATTTGTTTGCATGAACAATATCATCTGCATATAGAAGGCACCATGGTAAGGCATTCTGTATATCCTTTGTGAGGTAATGCATGACGCAGTTAAATAATAATAATGGACTAAGTGCGGATCCCTGATGAACGCCAACTGTTACTTCGAACAGGTCACTGAGTCCTGCCGGGCTTCTCACCTGGGTCGCGCAGTTGTAGTACATGTCTTTTACTATGGAGACATACTTTTCGGGGAGGCCTTGAGACCTGAGAGCTTGCCATACAAGTTGTCTTGCAACTCTATCGAAAGCTTTTTCCAGGTCAATGAAGACAATATGTAAATCTTCTTTATTGCATCTATGTTTCTCCATAATAATTCTCATGGCTTGAATTGCGTCCGACGTTGATTTACCAGCAGTGAAGCCGAATTGGTTTTCCGTGACGGTTGTAAGCAGCCGCAGTCTATTATTAATAATTCTTTCGAAGAGTTTAAAAGTGTGTGATGTTAATTTTATCCCCCTGTAATTTCCACAAAGCGAAACGTCTCCTTTATGCTTGTAAAATGGTATTAAGTAGCTCTTTCGCCAGGAGTCTGGCATTGTACCGGACGTGAGGACAAGATTTAGGAGTTTCGTAAGCCACCTTATAGCTACCGTTCCTCCACGCTTCCATATCTCCGCAGGTATCTGATCTGGCCCTGTAGCCTTCTTGTTCTTCATCTTTAGTATCGCTACTTTAACTTCGGATTCTGTTATGGCTTCGATGGGCCCTGAGGTCACACGTATGAAGGGGAATTTTTCGCTTGGAAATTCTTCGTTGGATAATTCGACGTAGTAATCTTTCCATCTTTTGTTGATGTCATTATTTGAGGTCAAGAGTTTACCATTAACATCTCTGATATATTTATTTATGTTTATGTCCAATGTACTGCGCTGGCGCTGCTTAGCAATTTTGTATATATCATTATCGTCTGTGTTTTCCTCTAACTGTCTATAGAAATTATCTCTAGCTTTCTGTCTTTCTTGGGCAACGATAATTTTGGTGCGGGCTTTGGTTATTTTATATGCCTTTAGGTCCTCGTCGCTTTCCGAATCTTGCCAAGCCTTGAAATGCTCTTTTTTGTTCCGCACTGCTGCTTTCACGGTATCGTTCCACCAACTAGGGTCTTTATTTGGAATTATGCCTTTTGACTCTCCTAGTATAGTTTTTGCTGCCGGGACCGTTAGATCTTCGAATTTGGACCACATTTCATTTACGTTTTGGTGCTCGTTGTCCAAGTTAGATTTTAAATGGTTTGTAATACTTTCTAATAAGCGGCTTCCTTCTGGTCCGTTCAGTTTAGCCCATTTGATTTTTGGTGTTTTATCTGTGGGAGTCGTATATACACTGATGTGATGTCTGAATGAATAATAGGTGTAAGATTTTGTGGGCGAGCGTAGCCGACGGGCGAACTTAGTGTGCCGAATTAGTGCAGCGGGCACATGCACGCACCGGTGACGCGAGCGCAGACCTTTTGTTTCTTTTGCGCCTTTGTTCTATTGCCCGCTTTCACTCGGTCGCGGAGCACAGTGCGTCCCAGAGTCCCACGACGAATGCACGTCCTTTTTGCTCGCCCTCAAGCGCTAATAAAAATTTGTTCGTGTGTTAAATAAATTGATAAAGTGTTACAAACATCTTTTATTAAGACGCTAACACTTTATATCTTTGACATTTCTCAGTGGTTTCCGCAATTTGAACTTCGTAACAAGTATTCGATGTTGACTTGTTAATGCTTCCCCTGGGATAACCTTACAGTCCTTGAATCTAGATATTAAGCTTTTCTCTCCCAGTATGTAATCAACCTGCGTCTTCTTACCTCCACTTTTGTAAGTTATAAGGTGCTCTTCCTTTTTCTCAAAGCACGTGTTAATGATCATTAAATTGTGTCTACTTGAAAAATCTAAAATACTATGTCCTTCTTGATTTAGCTTGCCATAGCCAAAACCGCCATGGTGTTCACTGCCATTTGGAGTTTTATGGCCAACGTGCCCATTAAGGTCACCGCCGATTAGTTTTAATTCATTAACTCCTATAGAAATCTTGTTTTTCCTCCTTAGAGCATCCAACTTGAGGAGCGTATGCTGATATGATGTTTAGTGGTGGCTGATTGTCAAGTGCTAGTTTTATGGCCAGGAGCCGGTCAGACTTCCTATTTATGCTAATGATTCTATCTTTCAGACAAGAGTTTAGAGCTACGGCCACACCATTTCGGTGTGTTAATGTTCCATTATATATTAGTTTAAATCCTAGTCCAATATCACGAGGCTTGGAACCCTTCCACTTGGTTTCCTGTAAGCAACACGCATCAATGTATCTTCGTTTGAGGACTTCACTTAGTTCGCTGGTGCGACCGTTAAGGAAACCTAAGTTCCACGTAGCGAATCTCAGAGTGTCAATTACGTCGCTTGCGGGGGACGCCCTAGTGTTGTCTTCTTTTGTCGCCCTTTTATTCGCCTCTAAAGTATTTGCGTCGCTTGTGGGGTACGCCCTAGTATGATCTCGTCTATTATTTCTTGTAACTTTCATGATAAGGAGAATTTGTTTTGGCAATTGGGTTTTTATAGCCGGCTGTCGCCTGACGCTAAGGTAGTAACTCTCTTGGAGAGCTATGGGTGCTTCTGCCGACCGCGGTCTTCATCACCAACCCTACTACACCACCCCACCTGGCAGCGTAGCTCCAGAGTAACCTGTGACCCCAATATGTGAGGGCAGCTTGCGACTGGGGTATTTGCCTCTTCCGCCTGCTCTACCGTACCAATGGACTCCATCTCCGCCTTTGCAGCCGTTAAGGTCTTCACCCGTAACCGTGGGGAAGGGGCCGCGCTATATCCCGCGGCACTAGGTCCCTATCCGAACTCGGCCACCAATTTCACTCCGGCCTACTGGAGTCAGTGGTGCCCACCCCCGCGACGTGGACGCGCCGGACAGGTATTATCCAAGTGACGAGTAGAGAATTTGGCTCTACCCACCCTCAGGCCGAGGGTATGTATTATAGCAGTCGATCATAATTATTTTAGTGAACAATATTTTCTGTCAAACAAGTTAAGATGTGATCACTTAGTCTTCATATTATTTGGCGTTTCAGTTTTAGTGACACTTTCATTATTTTGAAACCCAATATAATTATTTGATGATAGATATTAGTTACAACTAAATATTACATATTGAGGTATCTAAGGATATGAAATATTGTTTAGTGATTAGGAGACAGATATCATTTTTAGGAACAAATATTATTTAAGTTTAATCACTGATAATCCATAAATCTATATCCCACATTGCTTATTTATTTAATTTTATTTTATGGTGTTTGGTACAAACATAATTTTTTTTTTATTTACAGATACAAGGCCAAATAATACATATCACAGAGCAGGTTCACTACTACCAGTGTCAGATAGCGACTACAAATTCCTGCAAATTTTTTTTATGGCCAATTCACCACAAGAAATTATCTGCGTTCAACAATTTAGTAAAGAGGTCTATTGCAGAACAATTACAAACTTTATTTCATGAACACGATCAATTGATTATATTGTTTAAAACTGCATTGGATCCGATGCCATCTGATAATCACAAAATTGTCACAAAAGATGATAAAACACCTGCGGGTCAACATGCAAGACATTTAAATGCACCAACTATCGATGAAGTTGCTATCGTTGTAGTTGGAGAAAACTTGGAATCCCGTGATATTGTTTTACATTGTAGGAATGATCAATTACAATGTATAAAGGAAACACATCGCTCATATGATGCACAACAATATCCCATTACATTTTGGCAAGGTGAAGATGGCTATGATCTCTCGGTAAAAATGATAAATCCCATTACAGGTAATTAAAATATTATTTTGGGTATGGAAATAATAACTCAGTCACTATGTTATGTATTTTAATTTTATATTTCAATGTTATTAAAACAAAATCTATTTACAGGTTCTGAAATCAACAAAAAAGTCAATTCAATGAACTATTATCCATACCGCCTAATGATTCGGGAAAATGAATCAATCTCATATTGAAATGTCAGCGACAATATCACAAATATGTTGTTGACGTGTATGTTAAAATTGAAACGGAGAGATTAACATTCATCAGGTTGAATCAGACCAAACTCCGATCTGAAGAGTATATTCACCTTCGAGATGCGATTAATACTGATGGAAATGCACAGAATGTTGGCCGGATGACTATTTTTCCAGCAACATACATCGGAAGTCCTCGACACATGCACGAATATGCTTAAGATGCCATGTCGTATGTTCGTCATTATGGTGCAGCAGATTTATTCATCACATTTACATGCAATCCACACTGTTTTGTGTGGTGCAAACCTCAGCTTATTTTTGACTCCCCATTCATGAACATGCTAGCATCATGCTAGTGTGGTGGTGAAATGTAATAAACGGATGCAATTGAGAAAATCCTAATTTATTGTTCACACAACCACTGTACAAAGGTAGGCGCGTCGGAGCGAGAGTTTATTACGGCGGGCTTGCATGTGCGTTGATTTGCGGCCGGATCGAGTGAGTGAGACGCGCGCGCCGAGCGACCGGGGATCCGGGTCGCTGGCTTACGTCACATCGTTGAGGCGCTAGGGTAGTCCGGGTCCGACGTAGTGGGACTGTCCGCCATACTAGTAATTAGCATTTTTTAAATACATTATAGGTCGTTCATACTCCGAACCTTTATTTGGTTTATTATTTTTGACCATCTTTCTCCTCCTTGTGCTTCTTTTAATGGCATGTAATTGGGGACTACATTTTTTTCCACTAGTTTCTGTATCTGATCTCAGGCAGATTTTATGTTGGATTTTTGAACTAATTTTTTGTGTAATTTTTGTCTTGCTAAATTTTGGTGCTAAAGCTTCCGCATTTGAAAGACGTTCAAGCAATACGACAGGTTGCATGTGCGTATGAAAACCTGAAACATTAATTAAGGATTTTTAAATTCATTCATGTCATTAAGAAAATTTACAGTCTTCAAGTTCAAATTCTAAAAGTTTTAAATCTTCAAGAAATAATAGCATATTAAGTTCTATTATAAAGCTATATCATCACGGAACAACATGCTATTTTAATTTCATACTCTGTTTAACGAAAACTTATGAAACTAGGCAAAAGCAAACCAACATGATACATTTTACCATTCATTTGATTTGAAACTGTTTAAGAAGCTGATTGTTTTACTTAACTTCATGCAATCCTCTACTTTAACTGTAGATTATCTTATAATATGTCAATGAAACCTTCAAAATTGAATAAAGTAGTGAAATTTTAAACATCTTGGTATTATTTAGGTAAGAGATAATTTCGATGGCTGCTTTGTAATGTGTATTCCAATAATGTACAGGAATAACTCTTGTCCTCATCTGAACAAAATAAAATCTTAAATTAGGCTTACTTTTAAATGAAACCAGATCCGAAAGACTCTTTGCTGTAGAACTACTTTTAAATATTTTTCAATATTCCTTATTGATTTCGCCATCTTTTTGGGCGGAAGACTGAACTTTGTATTTGTATGCGGGACATTCTGCTACCAGGTGGATCACGGTCTGGTCCACGCCCGGTTCACAGAAGCACGAGGGGTCCTCCCTGAGCTTTATATTTAGCATAAATAGGAAGTCTGACCGGCTCCTGGCCATAAAACTAGCGCTTGACAATCAGCCACCACTAAACATCATATCAGCATACGCTCCTCAAGTTGGATGCTCTAAGGAGGAAAAACAAGATTTCTATAGGAGTTAATGAATTAAAACTAATCGGCGGTGACCTTAATGGGCACGTTGCCCATAAAACTCCAAATGGCAGTGAACACCATGGCGGTTTTGGCTATGGCAAGCTAAATCAAGAAGGACATAGTATTTTAGATTTTTCAAGTAGACACAATTTAATGATCATTAACACGTGCTTTGAGAAAAAGGAAGAGCACCTTATAACTTACAAAAGTGGAGGTAAGAAGACGCAGGTTGATTACATACTGGGAGAGAAAAGCTTAATATCTAGATTCAAGGACTGTAAGGTTATCCCAGGGGAAGCATTAACAAGTCAACATCGAATACTTGTTACGAAGTTCAAATTGCGGAAACCACTGAGAAATGTCAAAGATATAAAGTGTTAGCGTCTTAATAAAAGATGTTTGTAACACTTTATCAATTTATTTAACACACGAACAAATTTTTATTAGCGCTTGAGGGCGAGCAAAAAGGACGTGCATTCGTCGTGGGACTCTGGGACGCACTGTGCTCCGCGACCGAGTGAAAGCGGGCAATAGAACAAAGGCGCAAAAGAAACAAAAGGTCTGCGCTCGCGTCACCGGTGCGTGCATGTGCCCGCTGCACTAATTCGGCACACTAAGTTCGCCCGTCGGCTACGCTCGCCCACAAAATCTTACACCTATTATTCATTCAGACATCACATCAGTGTATATACGACTCCCACAGATAAAACACCAAAAATCAAATGGGCTAAACTGAACGGACCAGAAGGAAGCCGCTTATTAGAAAGTATTACAAACCATTTAAAATCTAACTTGGACAACGAGTACCAAAACGTAAATGAAATGTGGTCCAAATTCGAAGATCTAACGGTCCCGGCAGCAAAAACTATACTAGGAGAGTCAAAAGGCATAATTCCAAATAAAGACCCTAGTTGGTGGAACGATACCGTGAAAGCAGCAGTGCGGAACAAAAAAGAGCATTTCAAGGCTTGGCAAGATTCGGAAAGCGACGAGGACCTAAAGGCATATAAAATAACCAAAGCCCGCACCAAAATTATCGTTGCCCAAGAAAGACAGAAAGCTAGAGATAATTTCTATAGACAGTTAGAGGAAAACACAGACGATAATGATATATACAAAATTGCTAAGCAGCGCCAGCGCAGTACATTGGACATAAACATAAATAAATATATCAGAGATGTTAATGGTAAACTCTTGACCTCAAATAATGACATCAACAAAAGATGGAAAGATTACTACGTCGAATTATCCAACGAAGAATTTCCAAGCGAAAAATTCCCCTTCATACGTGTGACCTCAGGGCCCATCGAAGCCATAACAGAATCCGAAGTTAAAGTAGCGATACTAAAGATGAAGAACAAGAAGGCTACAGGGCCAGATCAGATACCTGCGGAGATATGGAAGCGTGGAGGAACGGTAGCTATAAGGTGGCTTACGAAACTCCTAAATCTTGTCCTCACGTCCGGTACAATGCCAGACTCCTGGCGAAAGAGCTACTTAATACCATTTTACAAGCATAAAGGAGACGTTTCGCTTTGTGGAAATTACAGGGGGATAAAATTAACATCACACACTTTTAAACTCTTCGAAAGAATTATTAATAATAGACTGCGGCTGCTTACAACCGTCACGGAAAACCAATTCGGCTTCACTGCTGGTAAATCAACGTCGGACGCAATTCAAGCCATGAGAATTATTATGGAGAAACATAGATGCAATAAAGAAGATTTACATATTGTCTTCATTGACCTGGAAAAAGCTTTCGATAGAGTTGCAAGACAACTTGTATGGCAAGCTCTCAGGTCTCAAGGCCTCCCCGAAAAGTATGTCTCCATAGTAAAAGACATGTACTACAACTGCGCGACCCAGGTGAGAAGCCCGGCAGGACTCAGTGACCTGTTCGAAGTAACAGTTGGCGTTCATCAGGGATCCGCACTTAGTCCATTATTATTATTTAACTGCGTCATGCATTACCTCACAAAGGATATACAGAATGCCTTACCATGGTGCCTTCTATATGCAGATGATATTGTTCATGCAAACAAATCAGCAGATGATTTTCAGAGAGACCTGAACCTATGGATTAGAGAACTAGAATCCAACGGCCTCCGCATAAGTAGATCCAAAACGAAACACATGCACTGTGCATTTGCACCAACACCAACACAAGGCCATAGCAATCTGAACATCAGTGGCATTCCAATACCATCCGTCACTAAGTTCAGGTACCTAGGGTCGACCTTAAGTACCGATGCAGACTCAACCGCTGATGTCAAGAACAGGGTACAACCTGCATGGATGAAGTGGATGGAAGTGTCAGGCGTTCTATGTGATAACCGTATGCCCATTAAGATCAAGGGTAAAGTCTACAAAGCAGTTGTCAGACCAGCTATGCTCTACGGCTCGGAATGCTGGACTGTAAGTCAGAGACACGAGCAAACACTTCATGTCAATGAGATGAAGAGGCTTAGATGGTCGGGTGGCGTCACTAGAATGGACAAAATACGGAACGAATATATCAGAGGTTCGTTTAAGGTAGCTCCGATCCCCAGCAAATTACAGGAAAAAAGATCACGATGGTATGGCCACATTCAACGAAAACCAGATGACCACGTAGTAAAAACTGCCTTAAGCCTCCCAGAATTCCCAAGAGGGAGAGGGCGTCCAAAAGCTACGTAGTGGTCTAATATCAGAAAGGAACTGGAAACCCTTCAACTTGATGCAGGGACAACCCAGGATAGAGTGGCCTGGCGCAAATTGATAAGGAGACCCGACCCCAAATAAAGGGAAAAGGGAAGGAAGAAGAAGAAGAAGAAGAACTGCTATAATACATACCTTAAAAGTTGACATAAAATTTTCTCGAACTACATTTGTTGCCCCAAATGAAGTCATTTGAAAGCAATTGTAATATTGTTGGATATTTGTCAAAAAGTGTATGGAATCTGGTCCTATTCCCGAAACTAATGAGTACAATGGCTCTGGTGGTGGATGCAATGGTATCGATTTCACTTTATCATTTGCGCAACACAATCCATTGGCTTCGTTTTTGTATTTCAATGCCTTACAATGTGAGCAAACCGAGTTCATAGAACCAATAACAACACATTGGTAGTTACTGTAGTCAACTGACACATCGTAACTAAATACAGCTCGATTCAAACTTGCGCGATTATTAGTTGAATGTCGCGTTCGCGCTTCACGCGTTTGTGATATCCGAATTTTTTCACGTTCATTTCGGTCGTTACGTTCTTGTGCGCTAAGACAAGATAGGTAATTAGCTTGGTTTGTAGCATTTCGGGTTTTTCTACCTAAATTTCTTCGTCTTATAGGAGGCATATCAATAATATCATTGGTAACTAAACACTGCACAAAACACGAAAACAAACTCAGTGGTTAACAGAAAATCCAGTATAAACTACAATTGACATTGACAATTTTATATGACTTGGAGTCAAATCCATCAAGCCGTACCCACAACGTTTTATGTACGTACAATAGGGATATTAATTAATTAAATTAAAACAAAACAAAAGTAATATTATCGCGAAGCCAACCAAATTGAAAATCAGTACTATCATTAGTACTGATTTTCAATTTGTGTACATTTTGTGACTATTCAATTTGGTCGGGTCCGCGACATCACTTTTGTTGAGTTTCAG